>NC_134358.1:204350122-204437622 GCF_048569485.1 Anomaloglossus baeobatrachus
AATCACCCAGTAATGAACGTGTTAAAGGAGTAAATAAAGGCCTCAAATCATTAAACTGTGATTTTGGTGCCAATTATGTTGGAACGATTTTATAAAGTTAAGTTTATGTTCCAGACTGGCTCTAGTTTCTGAGATATTTAATAGTTAATACAACACCATTGAAAAGCATTCAGAATTGCAATATTTTTGTTCCAACTATTAAGTAAACCGTCTAAAATTAGACAAAAAATAAAAAACATTGTCCAGAAAATTGTAGGCTGTTCAGCCCTGGTAGATGCATTTAGGTAGGGACTCTGCATAAGAGATATGCCTTGACGCTGGCTCACATAAAACTGGCCTAAGTGTCTCAATTTTTACATTTCCTTAGGCTAGGTTCACATTTCCGTCAATTTGTATCACAATCCGCGGCTATGGTAAACAACGGAATCCGTTTGGCGGATTCCGTTGTTCCCATATACTTATATGAGCGTCGGATTGTAACTGATGATGCTGCGTTGCATCCTCCGCACGACTGATCAGTCGTGGAACGACTGACCGTCGGGCAGCAGCAACGCAGAGTAACTTTTTTGAGCAGCGGAAGCCTTAGGATTTCGCTGCACATGCACTCTCTCCGCGACCGAACGATCAGTTGATTGCTCAGCAGCTGCTTTCTGTGAGCGATCAGCTAATCACCCGGCGGGCGGCTGCTGTGAACGATCAGCTGATCACCCGGCGGGCGGCTGCTGTGAGCGATCAGCTGATCACCCGGCGGGCGGCTGCTGTGAGCGATCGGCTGATCACCCGGCGGGCGGCTGCTGTGAGCGATCGGCTGATCACCCGGCGGGCGGCTGCTGTGAGCGATCGGCTGATCACCCGGCGGGCGGCTGCTGTGAGCGATCGGCTGATCACCCGGCAGGCGGCTGCTGTGAGCGATCGGCTGATCACCCGGCGGGCGGCTGCTGTGAGCGATCAGCTGATCACCCGGCGGGCGGCTGCTGTGAGCGATCAGCTGATCACCCGGCGGGCGGCTGCTGTGAGCGATCAGCTGATCACCCGGCGGGCGGCTGCTGTGAGCGATCAGCTGATCACCCGGCGGGCGGCTGCTGTGAGCGATCAGCTGATCACCCGGCGGGCGGCTGCTATGAGCGATCAGCTGATCGCTCTCATTAGCCGGCCGATCATCTGTTCGCTCTCAAAAGCCGGCGGCCGGCTATTGTGAGCGATCAGCTGATCTCTCTCTTTTACAACGGAGTCCGACAATGAATTCTAATTCTTGTCATCCGTTGTACAACGCATCAGTCACAAGAATCAAGCAACGCATGTGACTGATGCAAAACAACAGAATGTGAACCTAGCCTTAGCAGTAAATAATGTCCAAATTCTTATCTTCAATGATTGCATACCAAAGTGTCTCAGAGTGCAACTGTGTATTTGTTAGTGTATATTTCACGTTCAATTTGCACCTGTTCACATATGTCTGTTAGGAAGTGCAGTCATATTTCTCATTTTAGTAACAGGAAAAAAAAAGTTATGTATGACATGGTTAATTAATACAATCTGAATAAGTTATTTATATTAATGTCAATGCTTCAATAAACGCTGTTTATGCGATTTCCTTTTCTGTGTGTCATCAGATCATATTGGAGACTCCAATAATAGTCTGCCATCATACGAATGTCCATCTACCTTGATATCTCTTCTACATCCCCTTCATATCCTGTGGAACCTCTCACCTTGCTCCTCGCTGAAGGCTCCAAGGATACCTGGAAATCTGTTTAAATGGACATGAAGATAATATGAGCAATGAAGATGCACTAACTCTTAAATTTCTGAAGTTAGTGAGCATATCTTGCACCAATTCTTCATAATTGTCTGCTCTGTGATTATTCAAGTAGTTCTTCACAACAGAGAAAACTATTCCAGGCCAAAGCCCAAGTCATTCATCCATGTGGTAAAATTGGAATTGTTCATGAATTTATGAATAGGAGGACCATGAAAGATTCCAGTTTTTAGTTTTTCTATGCTCAGTCCAGGGCATGGTCTATAAACGTACTTGAATCTCTTACTCGATGTGTCCAAAGCTCTAACACATTGCTTCATTAATTCTAGCTTAATATGAAGCGGTGAGAGAAGGATTGTTGATATTTGCCGCGCCAACAACAATTACTTCCCTTGTAGGCCATGACACTTTTGTCCAATGATCTTTCTTTGCCCTGCTATCCCAGTAGAACATGAAGCGTGGTATTTTGCGTGTCCACATTGCAATCCAAGTAAGAAGTTCACCATCTTCAGATCAACACAAATCGACCACTTGTGTTCATGAGAGAAGGAATTTCTGTAATACGACTTACATTTTCAGATTCTTTAAGTTTTATTGAGTGAGGAATGGGAAGAGACTCATAACGCTTACCATTGTGCAAGAGAACTCATTTCAAGCTTCTAATGGAGCCATCTATAATGTAAAAATCCGCCATTCCTCTGGTCAATATTCTGTAAGTCACATTTGAAGTACAATGCTTGAGATAGCATTGAAGTAAACAAGTTCTTCCTCTTGGTTGAAATATGGGAGAAGCCTCTCCTCTTTTGTCCGATAGGCTGTAATTTTAAACTTTCACCTTTCTAAGATTTTGTTCATTAAGTCTGGATGCTTAAAGTTCAGATCCTTCCTTGGACAGATTTAAGTCTCGTATCAGGTAATTGAGTTCTTTTTGGCTTAATATTTGAGGCCTCGAAGAGCGTTCCTCGAATTCACTTCCACTTCTACTACCTGCCATACTCTTCAATTCCGGTCTCTCTTCAGAGTCGTACAATGCATGGTCCGGTAGTCTGGTAAACACTGGTATAGGAATGTCATAGCCATGTGAAATAGTAGGATTATCCTGATTTGGAATCAGAAAGACGACCCGAGTTTTCTTGTAAGGATTAAAGCCTACATTCTTTACAACAGAAAAATCATCATCATGGTGGTTTTTCCGTTCTCTCCACTTTGGCACACCAAAGTTTAAACTGTATCTTTCACCATTTGTCCACTTTGACCAAATGAGGAGCCCAAGGCTTATCCAGGTCTCCAAGTTGTACTCCAAAAATAAGCCAGGTATACTTGATGCAATGTCTGATATTTCTTCTTTGTTTTTCAACCATGAGATGTAGCAGAATACATCAGGATTACTGATGCAGGCTCTTCTTGACGAAGTCAGAATTTTTATATGTATTTACATACGTATTAAGACAGAGCTTTTGGGGTATAAACCAAGACTAGGTTGACAGACGTTTATTGTAGCTGCCATCTTTCCACAGCAAATTCACAGCAGAATTCTGGCCTCAAAAAGTCACTTTTATAGCACTGCCGGCCTACAGATTAAAATACAAAATCATTACATGGGATATTTCATTACCCAATAGAAATAAAAAAGTTAGAAGGCAGACAAAAAGCTATTGCATTTGTTAAACACAAGTCTCATCAGGGGAATGCATTATTTTCATGGATTTTCATTATCTCAAAAACTAGAACCAATGAAGCAAAAGTTAAAGGATTTATTTTTGTTTTTTTTAATTCGGCACCCTCAAAAATACCCTACATCCATTCACAAAAGCCTGGGCACCTGGAAAACATTTTTTGTAGATCTGTGTTATTTTTGCTATATATTTTTTACATGACAAAAACCTGACATTTTACCAGGTTGTGTACTGTATATCTCAGCATTGAGGCACCATTAATACTGACCAAATCCCCAACTGCAATTGCTGAAATGCAGCCCCAAACCTGCATGAACCTCCACCTGCGTCACGGTCGCCTGCACAGATTATGAAGTACAGCCTTTCACTGAACAAACTGCCTTCTGTTGCAGTCACATTTTCACTGAGATGCTGTGCCTTGTTTCCATGTCAAAGGTATGGCTCTATGGAAAAAAATTCCATAAAAACCACTTCTGGCTATACTTCTTCACACGCTAGATGATGTAGCTGCATTCTACTGGCTGCTGCCAGTTCAGCTCTGATGTCATTGTTGCCCTTCCCCATCCTTTGGTTCTAATCCTTTTTCAAAGGGGATCCGTCACCACATTTGAACTATCTAACCTATTAATATGGGCACACAGGTTATGGATTGCTGAAAATAGTCATACCTGTATGCCTCATATCAGATTGCTTCTTGTTGAAATATCATCTTTCCTTTATGTTGAGCTCTTCCAGGCTATGGAGCGGTTGCTGCCTGGAAGACAGCGCTGCCGCCACACTTAATTAGCCGAGCCATCTGCTCCCACCAGCGTCACGGTGTCTCAGCGACATTGCTTCTTGCCCCAAAATCCTGTACCCTGCAATTGCCAGCGATACATTTTATTGTTCCGCTCTCCAATGGGCATAGGCTTCACATTCCTTCTGTGCATATGCCTTAGATCACTGCTACTGGGAGTGGAAGTAGCAGTGATCTCCGGTACCTGTGGAAAAGGAACATGAAGCCTATGCCCATAGGAGGGCGGAACAATAAAGTGCAACATCGAAAATTGCAGGGATTTCTGGACAAGAAGCAGACGTCACTGGGACACAGTGATGCGGGGGGGGGGGGGGGGGAATAGATAGGCTAAAGAAGTAAGTAGGAAGCGTTATATTGCGGGTAGCAACCGCCCCACAGCCTGGAAGAGCTCAATCATAAAACAAAATATGATTTTTCAACAAGAAACCATCTGATATGAGCCATACAGGTATGGTTTTTTTCAGCCATCTATAACCTATATGCCCATATTAATAGGTTGGATAGCTCAAATGTGGTGACAGATTCCCTGTAAAATCTTGTCCTGTGTTTCATGTGGGTCTTTAATGCTATTGTCCTTATTTCAATGAAATGAATTGGGCTGTAATATTCTTTTTATTACATGTTGGGACTTTCTTCTTATGTAGGTGGTTTCTTTGAAATATTTGCCTGGGAGACACCTTGTTGATGCAGTATAATTACCCTTCACCTTGTTGCTGTGCTTAATATTGTCTCAGTGTATGACATTTGACATGAAGCAGTCTTTCACAACCTCACCAATGTAGCAGCGTTTGGCTATTCCTCACCCAGGCAAGCCTCCTACTCTACAGTTCCCAAACTCCAGTCCTCAAGGCCCACCAACAGGACATGTTTTCAGGATCTCCTTGATAATGCACAAGTTATAATTTAAATCACCTGCACCGGTGATGATGTGAACATTTGTGCAATTCTAAGGAAACCCTGAAAACATGTACTGTCGGTGGGCCTTGAGGACTGGAGTTGGGGTGGGGGGGGGACGACAACACTCTGTTCTACACAGCTGTTTTCTGTTTGAGTTAATGAAAACCTGTCAGGTCCTATATACGTTCTGACCTACAAGCAGGGTGATATATGGCCTAGAAACCCCTTCCTACCCATCCCTGTGTTGTAATATTGTGTAATATTTTTTTTGTGTAAAAAAAAAAAAAAGGTTTATTACTTACATGTTCCCTATGTAAATGATCAGAGGCCCTAGCCCCCTGGGCGTCACATCGCCCCATGGGCGTTTCCATGCTTTCCGTGGTATCATGGATTTACATGAGTGACGTCACAGGCAGCTCCTTGAGATACCACACTTGCCATTCCTGCAGCCTTATCTGGGTGCCGGCTTCAGATGCAGACGCACAACGCGCATGCTCAACAGACTCCTGCGGTTCCAACCATGCACAGAACGCGTCAGAAGACAAGAAGCAAGCACCTGAATAACAAGGCTGCGGGAATGGCAAGCGTGCACGAGGTCTCAAGGAGCTGATGGGGACGTCGCTCATGTAAATCCATGATATCACGCCCACAGGGGCGTGATGCCACGGAAAGCATGCAAACGCCCACGGGGCAATGTGACGCCCAGGGGCTAGACCCTCTGCTTATTTACATAGGGAACATGTAAGTAATAAAACTTTTTTTTATACATTCATATTACACAATATTACAATACAGGGATGGGTAGGAAGGGGTTTCTAGGCCACACATCACCCTGCTTGTAGGTCAGAGCGCATATGGGACCTGGCAGGTTCCCTTTTATGTCCAATTCCTCCTATATATGACTAGGACGATAGTTATCACCTGTTTAGTAACTGATTACGCATACACCCGAGTACAAAACTCCTGACTTTAAGGCTATGTGCCCACGCTAGAATGTCCCTGCGGATTTTTTTGCCTGAAAATCCGCGACTTTCGCGGCAAATCCGCACCCGCGCATTTGCCGCGGATTTGCCGCGGATTTTGATGCGGATTTCATTTTTTTTTTTTTCCCCCATTCAAAACCAAAAATCCGGACCAAATCTGCACCAAACAATTGACATGCTGCAGATTTTTCCGGATCAAAATCCGTGGCAAATCCGCAGCGGAAAAATCCGCAGCATGGACACAGCATTTCCAAAATGCCATTGAAATGGCTTGGAAGTGCTGCTGCTGCAGATTTTCGGGAAATCCGCGGCAAATCCGTGGCAAAATCCGCGCAAAATCCGCAGCGTGGGCACATAGCCTAAGTGTAACTACATAGGTTGTAAATAAGCACTTGTACCTTGCCCCACCCATCGTAGATTGTAAGCTCTCACGAGCAGGGTTGTCTTTTTTTTCCCCTCTAAATATTGTATTTTCTATAACTGTTACTTGTTTGTATATGATCTTCCTGAATTGTAAAGCGCTGCGGAATATGTTGGCGCTATAGAAATAAAGATTATTATTATTATTATTATGTTGAAAAAAAGACCTCGGTCCATCTAGTTCAACCTTCCTCCACCTATTATACATTTTGTCCTTAAGTCATTTATAACCTACAATGTTGTGTGTACTAGAGAAATTAATCTGGTTTTGAAAGTAAAGAGTGGTCATGTTAAAAATATTGGATTTAGATCATACACACATACGCACGCACATACACGTAGACACACATTTGTCAGCAATGATATTGCAACGAAGAAGGAAACTCCATGGATTTGTGAGCGTGCATACTGGAGCTGTACTCTGGAAAAGCGGTCCTGGACACTGAAGAAATGGCCTTATCACAGATTCCAGAATTGATCCATCCGTACTGCAAGGGAAAGTGGATGTTGTATACCACGCCAAAGGGGTCATGCTATGCAAATCATCAGTAGGCGTTTGCACGACTGTGGGTTACTAGCCAAACATCCAGAATTGGAACACCAATTATAAGCCAAAACATCAGTGCCACTGACCTCCGAAATGCTCTTTTGACTAAATTGGGGGAAAAAAAAAAATTTTGCACATGAGCATATCTTCTAAAAAGCTTCCCCAGAAGAGAGGAAGATGGCATAACTGCAAAAAACCCGACCCAGCTGAAAATTAACCAGGTTTTCTGGAATAGCACCAATGTGCGCTATACACATAGGAGTTATTACTTTGTAAAGCAAACCACACAACAGAATATTTTACACAAATGAACATCTATGTAAATATCCAAATCTCCACTCATTAGAGGTCATGTATAACAGCAGGCAGGGAAACATGCCGGCACCCACTCTTCAAGCAAGCGGAGTCACATATTTGCCCTGATTTTATGAACAGCACTATTGTTTTGCACAGTCACATAATACACAAATGCTTTCAGGTCCACCTATAGAAAATGGGCATTACAAAACCTAAAATGATGGCTGAATCTCATCAGCCTCGGGGGACGGGAATAAGGGACAAAGACAAGCTCATTGCTAAATGCATTTCTTAGCAAGCGCCAGCCATTGAGGCTTAGCTGCCTCGTCATCCTTTATCTGTGGATTTTATTCAATGTACCTTGTTCAGTGCTGGACTAAAGACAGTTATTAATCACACAAGCACCCTACAATGCAAGGAAGACACAGCCAGGAGCTTCCATGTCATGTAGCTAGAAGCAGAGACTAAAAATGGAAACTACTCAAATACTAACTAAAAACGTACATGCAAAGGCAGATTACTACGAGACCACGCTTTACTATGTAAGACCCATCTATCCAGGCATGGTCTCAAGTATTGCAAAACCTGCCAAAAAGCACCTTAAAACATGCCTTGCCAGGGGAAGTCTGAAAGCCACACCATTAATTTGGGGTTTAACAAAGGCTCTTTAATTCAGCAGGCACTGCTTCTACTACACAAGTAATCCCGTTACACAACGAATAAGCATGGATTACTGAATGACCCTGTGATCAAACGCAAGAGACAAACAAACTTTTTCAAACCACTATATTTAGATATACGAGCACATACAGAATATCACAAAAGTGAGTACACCTCTCACATTTTTTTTTAGGAAATATTTTATTACATCTTTCCATGGGACACCACTGAAGATATGACACCAAGTTGATACAGTGTAAATTAGTCAGTGTACAGCTTGTATAACAGTGTAAATTTGGTGTGCCATCTAAATAACAACACAACCATAAGGCTATGTGCGCACGTTGCGTAAATACATGCAGTTACGCTGCGCTTTGTAGCGCAGCGTAACTGCATGCGTCCTGCGTCCCCTGCACAGTCTATGGAGATTGTGCAGGGGCCGTGCGCACGTGGCGTTTTAGAGCGCAGCACTTCGGCTACTGCCGAAGCGCTGCGTTCAAAGAAGTGACATGTCCCTTCTTCCGTGCGCTTTGCCGGCAGCTCCTGCTCTGTCTATGGCAGGAGCTGCAGGCAGAGCGCATGGAATCGGCTTTTATTTTTTTCACTACGGACATTTCTGCAGCGATTTAAAGCGCTCATGTGCTCTTCAGATCGCTGCAGAAATTTCTGCAGTGACTGTACGCAACGTGCGCACATAGCCTTAGTGTCAAAACCGCTGGTAACAAAAATGAGTACACCCAGAAGTGAAAACGGTCAAATTGTGCCCAATTAGCCATTTTCCCTGCCCAGTGTCCTGTGACTCAGTGTTGCAAGGTCTCAGGTGTGAATAGGGAGCAGGTGTGTTATAGTTGGTGTTATCTATCACATACTCTCTCATACTGGTCACTGGAAGTCCAACAATGGCTCCTAATGGCAAAGAATTCTGTCTGGATCTGAAAAAGAATTGTTGCTCTACATAAAGATGGCTTGGTCCAGTGTTCCCAAACTCCAATCCCCAAGACCCACCAACACTGCATTTTCTCAGGATTTCTTTACTGTTGTGCAGATGATAATCGCCTGCATAGCTGATGATTCCAACACCAGCGCATTGCTAAGGCCTAGGCTATAAGATGTTCACTGTACTGCAACTCCGTTTCAGGGTGTTGGCAAAGACCATACAGCGGTTTAACAAGACAGGCTCCACTCAAAACAGGCCTCGCTATGGTCAACCAAAGATCTTGAGTGCACATGCTCAGCGTCATATCCAGAGGTTGTCTTTTTAAAACAGACGTACAAGTGCTGCCAGCATTTCTGCAGAGGATAAAGAAGTAGGTGATTAGCCTGTCAGTGTCAGGCCATATGCTGAACACTGCATCAAATTGCTCTGCACGGCTGTCATCTCAGAAGGAAGCCTCTTCTATAGATGATGCACAAGAAAGCTCACAAACATGTTGCTGAAGACAAATCAGACTAAGGACGTTGATTACTGGAGCCATGTCCTGTGCGCTGATGAGACCAAGCTAAAACTTATTTGGCTCAGATGGCATCAAGTATTTTGCAGCAATCCAGTGAGAAATACAAAGACAAGCGCAGCTTCCCTACTATCAAGCATGGTGGTGGGAGTATCATGGTTTGGGGCTACATGAGTGCTGCTGGCTGTGGGGAGCAACAGTTCATTGGGGGAACCAGGAATGCCAATATGTACTGTGACATAATGAAACACAGCATAAACCCCTCTCTTCAGAAACTGGGCCATAGGGCAGTATTCCAACATAACCCCAAACAAACCTCCAAGATTACCAGTGACTTTCTAAAGAAACTGAGGGTAAAGGTGCTGAACTGGCCAAACATGTCTCTAGACCTAAACCCTAGGACAACAGAAAAGTACGGTCTTGCACCAACGGGGAAAACCTAAAATCTTATCCGGTGCTGCAGAGAGGAATCCAGTCAGATACTCCGTGTAGAGCTGGCAAAGGGTGCATGTTAGTAATCAGAAGTCCGATAATAAATCCAGGAGTAGAGGAAGAAAGCGGCACTAACCAACCCCTTGCATAAAAGTCCACTTTATTGAGAACGGTGTGATAAGAACATGCGGGAAGACATACCGGGTGCAGGCACTCCAGGGGACGACGGCCGTTTCGCGATCTAAACCCTATTGATCATAGGATCCCTCAAATGGAAGATAAAAGAGCACAAGGTCTCTAACATCCAACAGCTCCGTAATGTCTTGGAGGAGTGGAAGAGGATTCCAAAATATTGACACTTTAGGCACAATTTGCCAATTTTGACTTAGCGATGTACTCACTTATTTACCAGCGGTTTACAGATTAATGGCGGTGTGTTGAAAGTTATAATTTTATATAATTATATATACTGGACGGGTCATTCACACAGGGCTGGGCAGGAGGAAGGCGTTCGCATAAGATGGAGCAGGCGCCGGACTGAGAGCAGTGACACCTATCAGACTGGATCGCCCCCTAGGCAAGTATTACAAAAGGTATTTTTTACGTTCTACAGAGCGGTCTGGCCTCTTATATACAGTATTCTGAAATGCTGTCTATAAGAGCTCACTGGTGGCTGCAGCTCATAAGGAAAAAAAACCTGGTGACAGGTAGCCTTTAAGCTTTGAAGCCCAATCATCTAATTATCCTGAGATGCTGTGCCTAGTAGGCAGAGGTCACAAATTTATCCAATGACCATAATGTACAGTGGCTTGCAAAAGTATTCCTTCCATGTCTACAACTGTTGACATTTGACTTATTTTATTGTAAAGCAAATAAATAGGACAAAATAACTGAACACTCCAGTGTGCATAGCCATTCATCCCCCCCTTCAAGTTCGTATGTTGTAGAGCCTCCCTTTAAGACAATTACAGCTGCAAGTCGCTTTGAATAAGTTTCTATAAGCTTTACACACCTTGCCACTGGGATTTTTGCCCATTTCTCAAGGCAAAACTGCTCCAGCTCCTTCAAGTTAGATGGTTTCCTCTGGTGAACAGCAATCTTCAATTCGGATTACAAATTATCGATTGGAATAAGGTCTGGCTAGGCCACTCCAATACATTTACAAGTTTCCCCTTAAACCCTTCGAGCGTTGCTTTAGCAGTATGCTTTGGGTCATTGTCTTGTTGAAAGGCGAACCCCCGTCCCAGTCTCATATTATAAAACACACAGGTTTAGTTCAAGAATATCCTGCGATAGCCACAGGGAGTCCTCTATTATCTCCTGCACATGCACACTTAGATCTGCCTGGCTGAGAGCAGATCAAAGTACGGTAGTGCGTATGCGCGGGCTGTCTGTGACCTTTTCTCTCAACAATGCCTTACAGGACTTTGCTCTGCCCTCAGCCGGGCATATCTAAGTGCGCATGTGCAGGAGCACAATAGAGGACTCCATGTGGATAACATAAGATGCATCATGCACACAGGGCTGTGCAGAAGGATGGGGATTGTACAAGATGGAAAAGGTGCCGGACCGAGACTAACAACACCCATCAGAACAGACCACCCTCTAGTTAAGTAAAATAAAAGGGATTTTTTAACGTTCTACAACGCGTCCTGGGCTCAAATCTTCAGTATTCTGAAATGCTGTATATAAGGGCTCACTGGTGGGGGCCACAAATTGTAAGGTAAAATCCTGGTGACAAGTTCCCTTTAAAAGAAGTGAACGAAGAGAGAACACTGCTGTAACAGTTTGGTCCGAGAGTATAGTATCTGTTTAAAATTTTACATGGGGTGCTGTTGCATTTAAGAAGGAATTGTCCATGTATAGGACGTTTGTTTATGTAGAGGATAACCCCTTTAAGGGTGCGCATACACGGGCTTATGGACCCGCACGATCGGATAGCATCACCTGGCACGGCCGCACACTCTTTGATCAAGAGCATGTAAGCTGCATTTATTTCTATGCAGCTGCACGCTCCTGTCCGAAGAGTGTGCGGCCATGCCGGGTGATGCGATCAGATAATCTTGCGGGTCCATACGCCAGTGTAAGCGCACCCTTAGACTCACTAACAAACCAAAGGATCCCCAAACTTATTAGCATCTAGAACAAAACTTACTGAAAACAGTCAGAATTTCAAATGGAAGTAGTCAACTAGAAGATTTTCTATAGAAGGCAAGTAAGGGAAATCTAAAATCACACCATGAACGGTCAGCATCGATTAATGGCCTACAGTGAATGAGAGAATGGCTTACTTGCATAACGTACTTCTTCAAATATTTCTTACCGCTCAGCATTAAAAAACAAAAAGAAAAAGAAAACAAAAAAACAGTGCCAAAGATTATCTATCCTATGCAGACAGCACTGAGGGGGGAAATACTGCTTTTTATAAAAGTGTTGTGTACTTTCATAAAGACGTGCTATTCAGGGCTGGTTTGAAACCAGTATTCAGAAATCTAATGGGCAGAGGTTATTTTGCAATTGGAAATATTTAAATGGATATTTGCATTTTATAATGGGAACGCAAACTGCTGTATTCCCCATGCAGAGATCGAAAGGAAATGTCATTTCTAGTATAAATATGAAAAAAAACACAAAAAAAACCTCTGATAAAACAAGAACTGAAAAAGTATATTTTTTGCATAAACAGATGGGTGTCTTGTCTCCAATCACAAGCAGCAGGTTATGCACTTCTAGAACATATCGTATGTCGCTGGTGTCTGCTGCCCAACGACATATCGCACAATCTATCGTTTCATGTAAAGCCCGCTTTAGATTAGGTGACAAAAATCTGGTGACAGATTCCTTTTACCCCTTCCTGACATTGGATGTACTGGTACATCCTATTTTGCAGTGCGCTCCTGCAAATAGACTTAAGCGGGCTTTACACGCTACGATTTCGCTACAGCGATCTCGTTGGGGCCACAGATTTTGTGACGCACATCCGGCCGCTGTACCGATCTCGTGTGTGACTTCTAGGAGCGATTTTGGATAGTTGCAAAAACGTCCAAAATCGCTCCTCGTTGACATGGGGGTCCGCTCCCAATTATCGCTGCTGTCGCGTGTGCGAAGTTGTTCCTCGTCACTGCGGCAGCACACATCGCTACGTGTGACGCTGCAGGAACGAGGAACCTCTCCTTACCTGCCACACGCCAGCAATGAGGAAGGAAGAAGGTGGGCGGGATGTTCATCCCGCTCATCTCCGCCCCTCCGCTTTGATTGGCCGGCCGCTTAGTGACGTCGTGGTGACGTCGCTGTGATGCCGAACGTCCCTCCCCCTACGACCAGGTAAGTACGTGTGACGCTGCCGTAGCGATAATGTTCGCTGCAACAGCGATCACCAAATATTGGCATAACGATAGGGGCGGTGCTATCACGCTCGCCATCACTAGCATCGGCTAGCGATGTCGCAGCGTGTAAAGCCACCCTTACCAGTACATCCTGATGATTGTGTGGACATAGAAGCTGTGCAGGCACAATTGCCAATGAGAGCTCAGCTTAAAAGGGACTCTGTCAGGAGGGTTTTGCTATGTAATCTGAAGACAGCATGCTTTAAGAGTTAACCTACAGTTTGCATCCAGCAGTCTCTTATCTGAAAGTGTGTTTTTGTTTACCTGTAATGTTAGTTTAAGCCTCTTAGCTTTATCATTACTGGGTCTGAGGAGCCTTACGGTACCGTCACACATAACGAGATCGCTAGTGAGATCGCTGGTGAGTCACGGTTTCTGTGACGCAGTAGCGATCCCGTCAACGATCTCGTTATGTGTGACACCTACCAGCGATTAGGCCCCTGCTGTGAGATCTCTAGTCGTTGCAGAATGGTCCAGGCCATTTTCTTCAAAAGGCTATGTCCTGCTGGGCAGGACACATCGCTGTGTTTGACACTGCGTGACAGGGTCCCAATGACAGCAGAGATCGTTATACAGGTCGCTACTGCGACCTGTATCGTTCCTGCATCGCTGGTAAGATCTGACTGTGTGACATCTAACCTGCGACCTCCCAGCGACTTACCTGCGATCCCTATCAGGTTGCATCGTTCGGGATCGCTGGTAAGTCGTTGTGTGTGACTGGGCCTTTAAGCAGTAGTCTGATTCTGCCCCTCTGTTGTTATTTGCAGTTTCTATCTAAGGAAATTTACACAAAGCCTGGTGTACACAGAGCAGCTCAAAGAGCTCTGCTGCAAGTTTAGTAAAAAAAATTATATATATATATATATATATATATATATATATATATATATATATATATATATATATATATATATATATATATATATATATATATATATATATATATATATATATATATATATATATATATATATATATATATATATATATATATATATATATATATATAGCCAGTAATCTAAGTGACACATCGTTAGATTCAGGATCTCTTTGCCTACATCATGCTTCCCTCAGGTAAGTTAGTAAAAACCTGCTGACAGATTACCTTTAACTAATAGCCGATTTCGAGCTGTCACAGCCATGGCACACATTTGGTATCAACACATTAGGAAAAAAAAAGTGGCAATAATTAGGCTCTCTCAATCCTCCAGAAAAAAAGTGGAATAAATCATGATTAAAAAACCAAATATAAGTAAATATGGTATTCCTGTAAAGGTCATCTCGTTCTGCAAAATACAAGCCGCTCACACAGCAGAAAAATTTAAAAAAAAAAATAAAAAAAAATATATATATTTTTTATTTTTTTTTTTTTTAATTTTTCTGCTGTGTGAGCGGCTTGTATTTTGCAGAACGAGATGACCTTTACAGGAATACCATATTTACTTATATTTGGTTTTTTTATCATGATTTATTCCACTTTTTTTCTGGAGGATTGAGAGAGCCTAATTATTGCCACTTTTTTTTTCCTAATGTGTTGATACCAAATGTGTGCCATGGCTGTGACAGCTCGAAATCGGCTATTAGTTAAAGGTAATCTGTCAGCAGGTTTTTACTAACTTACCTGAGGGAAGCATGATGTAGGCAAAGAGATCCTGAATCTAACGATGTGTCACTTAGATTACTGGCTGTATATAAATATATATATATATATATAAATATATAAAATATATATAAATATATATATATATATATAAATATATAAAATATATATAAATATATAAAATATATAAAATATATATATATATATATATATATATATATATATATATATATATATATATATATATATATATATATATATATATATATATATAGATAGATATATATATAGATAGATATATATATATATATAGATATATATTCACACCCAGGATCATGTCACTGCAGCCACTGGATCCGGACTACTGATCTGAGAAACAGTCCTGCACATATATAAACATGTGTACAAGAAACTTTACTGTAATGTCACAAAAAGGCTGTGAAGGCGGCACGGTGGCTCAGTGGTTAGCACTGTAGTCTTACAGCGCTGGGGTCCTGGGTTCAAATCCCACCATGGACAACATCTGCAAGGAGTTTGTATGTTCTCCCCGTGTTTGTATGGGTTTCCTCCGGGTTCTCCGGTTTCCTCCCACACTCCAAAGACATACAGGTAGGGACCTTAGGTTGTGAGCCCCAATGGGGACAGTGTATGTAAAACACTGTGGAATTAATAGCGCTATGTAAATGATTATTATTATTATTATTATTATTATTAAAGATCCCCTATACACGTTACACCAAAGACGACCAATCCCTCCAGATACCAGCCGACAATCTAATGTGCATGATGTGCCTGACCCTGCCCTAGACGGGGACAGACTGATCTGGCATGCTGAATAATAGTGTCGAGTGATAAGACGCCAAGCTGAAAGCTTCTGTAAATGGGGAGGTCAGAAGAAATTGTTTTCAGCTGAACCAGGAGTCGGCTGACCGCTACCAATGTGTACGGGTGCCTTAAAAACGCATAGTATCACAGGACCTGGCAGATTCCCTTAGGCTATGTGCCCACGTAGCGTATTTTCATGCAGCATAATGGCATGCGTCCTGCTTCCCCAGCACAATCTATGAAGATTGTGCATTATTCATGCCCACGTGGCGTATTAGAACGCAGTGCTTCGGCTCCAGCCGAAGCGCTGCGTTCTAAGAAGGGACATGTCACTTCTTTCCTGCGCTCTGCCTGCATCCCCCGCTTTGTCTATAAGAGGGGCTGCATCCAGAGCGCATGAAATCGGCTTTTCAGTACGCACTGTTTCTGCAGTGATTTGAAGCGCACGTGTGCTGTTCAAATCGCTGCATACATTTCCGCAGGGACCGAACGCAACGTGGGCACATAGACTTAAAGGGGACCAGTCACCAGATCAAAAGTGGAAAGATTTTGCTGTTATTATTTCCCACTGCTCTCATTCTTTTGGTGTTGTTTTTTGGAAACCCCCATTACAGATGCAGAGATGGGGGATATTTTATTAAGTCTTTACCAAGGAACATTGCTCACACAGTAATCATGCAGAGTAGTATAAAGACACGCCCCTCACAATATGTGATCCACGCCCCCTTGCAAAGTCCATAGACATTAGCACTAAACGATGAGGTCCATATTTCTGAAACTAAATGGAGGACTTACCAAGAACAAAAAAAAAAGTGAGCAGTAGATATACAAGAGCAAAACAGGCCACTTTGACCTGGTGACAGGTCCTCTAAATCCATTATGTGATAATCCAGCACAGGGCTGTAATAAAGCGCAGGCCTTCACAGGACCCGGACAAGCTCTGGGCCTAACAGACCATTAGGAAATATCAATGATGTGAGCAAGCGATGGGATGTTCTCGGTGACACTAACCTTCCTACCGTATGCAGAAGGGAGAGGTGCCGGACACACACCTACACAAGGGTCTGGCGGCTCTCCCCAGCAGATTGATGGTGATGACCAGTAAATAAAGTTTCCAAAACACTATTTGCCAGTAGCTAATTTCTAAATTAAAAAAGTGTTAAGATTTGGCCAAGCCCAACATAAACATAAATGTCTAGATAAATAAAGAAAAATGTCTTTCCCATAACAAAAATAGCTGCTCCTTTTCTATCAGTCATACAGTTACTGGAAGCATTTGTTATCGCTGGTATGCTGGGAGCGAAGTAAACTGACCTTGAATCGACGTACTGATTGTCTCCGTCCATCTCCACACTAAGAAACTGGACCTGATGCCATAGCGGGGCAGCAAGAAACGCTCTCCTGCAGCTGACAGAAAGAAAATCACTTGTTATAAATTTGTAACCAGCAAAATTTCACATTTTATTAACTTACCAATGCTTAACAGCAATTTAATGGTTTTTACCTTAAGGTGCCATATTTAACCTAAAAGTTTAGCACTAGTGATGAGTGAACACTACCATGCTCGGGTACCCGATAACCGTGATGAGTGAGCACTACCATGCTTGGGTACCCGATAACCGTGATGAGTGAGCACTACCATGCTCGGGTACCCGATAACCGTGATGAGTGAACACTACTATGCTCGGGTACCCGATAACCGTGATGAGTGAACACTACTATGCTCGGGTATCCGATAACCGTGATTAGTGAGCACTACCATGCTCGGGTACCCAATAACCGTGATGAGTGAGCACTACCATGCTCGGGTACCCGATACCCGTGATGAGTGAGCACTACCATGCTCTGGTGCCTAATTCTCATGATAAATGAGCACTACCATGCTCGGGAGCTCAATACTCATGATGAGTGAGCACTACCACGTTTGGGTGTTGTGTACGCGTAAAGAGCAGATAGATGCTCGGATGGGGGCGATAGAGCACCCAAGTATAATGTAAGTCAATGAGGAACCAAAGCATTTTGCAGACTTGCTAGAATCCTCCATTGACTTCCATTACACTCGGTACTCAAGTCAAGCCGGTTTGAGCATCCAACTGCTTGTTAGGAGTACAAAGCACCCGAGTATGGTAGTGCTTGCTCATCAGGAGTATCGAGCACCCGAGCAGGTTAGTGCTCACTATCACCATACAATTACCAGTATTTCACATAGTTTAGTACATCATACATACATACATACATACATACATACATACTATGAAATAGAGGTCATGCAGATGATAAAAGGAACAAAAAAACAAAAACAAAACAAAAAAAAAACAAAACACACAACTGGAATGGACCTCAGGAACATCATACAGATGTTGGAGAAAAATATATATATCATTACATGGACAATTAGCATAAGATATACTACTCACAAAAAGTTATGGATATTTGGCCTTGTGGTGAAATTTCTGTTTAACATAATGTGACCTTCTCTAATCTTGTGAATGCACACGTCCAACTGTTCAATGTTTCAGGAATTTTTGTACATCTTGCTGTTCTCTAATAAGGAGCTTAATGGCAAATACATAACAGGGGTTTGATCGATGAATCGTCTAATAAATTTTGTGGTTCAACAGAATTGGTATTTTATCAGTCCTCCTCGTCATACTATTCACATTTTGACATCATGAGATCAGGACAACACCTAACAAGTGATCAACAGTACCTTGCCATTGTGAGGCTTCAAGCAGGATGTTGTCAGATGGAGGTGGCCACTATGCTTAGAGTGTCATCAGCAGGTTGCAACATAGCTACATAGAGACTGGAAGAGTCACAAGAAGGCTTGGGAGTGGACTTCCTTTGGCCAAATCCCACACAGATTATCACTTCAAGAAGAGTGGGATGCCTGTCTTCATCAGACAGTAACTCTACTTGTGAGCAGCATGAGATCAAGTTGTTTGTCAAGTTGTATTTGATGCTCAAGGCCACAAGTTATTAAGACACATTTTGGGGGTAGGGGGGGGGGGTTACACCCAGCACTGGTGTTGGCTTTTTTTTCTACATATATGGCCTACTTTAACAATAAAATATCACTGTACCATGAACGTTTGCGTTTTTACATAAACTTCACCTGAAAGCCAAATATCCCTTACTTTGTGAGTAGTATATTTATATGAACTCGCTCCAAAAAACAGATTAGAGAATGGATTTTCTAAAAATCTGGAATGCCAAGGTTTCCTTTCACCTCTAACATCAACCAGTGTTTTTTACATTTTAATTTTTACCACAACCAAAACTTATCTTTCTGACGCCATAGCCGTTTCATGACTTGTGGGACAAGTTATAATGTTTAATGACATGGCATATTATACTGGCAAAAAGAAAAGATTCATGGAGTGAAGTAAAGGGAAGGAAAAAAAAAAACAAAAACACAACAAACAACAGGATTTTCATTATTGTTTGAGGGTTTTATTTTACAGCATTCTTATACAGCCTGTTTATTGCCTTTACCGCAAGCCTTATAACTCTGGGACAGTTCAATAATTTCCAAAATTAAAAAGTTGCTTGTATTACTAAATCCTTAGAGCATTTTTTATGTTTGTTTGGCTCCTTACGTTTTGCAAGATAAGTTGTAGTTTTGATTGGATCTATTCTGTTTTATTTATTTGTGAGGGGGGGGCAAGGTGACAAAAATCCATTCTAAAAGTAAATATTTTATTTGTTCAGACAGACACTACAGTCGCAGAAGTGGTTATTTTTTATGATAATAGCAATAGAGGGTACTTTAAGCATACTAATTTATAACGGTGTGTGCCACTAGTGGTCCGCTGTCTATATGTGGTAGTCACTTTTAACCTTAAGGCTACGCTCACACTGGTGTAGAAGACAAAAGTACAATAAGAAAAAAACCTCGCATTGCACTCTGACCAATGTTATCCAATGAGGCAGAGCAGATCAGATATTTTTTTTTTTCTCATGCCAATTTGGCATGAGAGAAATATCACGGGATGCTGCGAGAGCCCCGGCTAAATCGGATCACACAAGTCTATGGCGAAGTGTGAAACATCGGACTGCACTGATGACATCCCAGTGCAGTCCAATATATGCAGAGACAGGCAATGGAGAAGATGGAGAAATTAATCCATCATCTCCTCCACTGTGCTCCAATCTCACACATGAGACTCAGAGAACAGTATAATGACACTCGGCTCACACAGCAGAGTTGGAGGCGAGAGTCATTAGCTTATAGCATTGGATGCTAGTGTGACCCTGGACTAAAAGCGATTCCGACAGCTGATATTTGCTGCCCATATACAGTCGCTGACTATGTTCACAGCCAGGTATGTTTGACTCAACACATTTCATATAAAAAAAAAAAAACAACACACACACACACAACTTTAATTAGTCGCCCGCCGGGAACTGAGCAGCGCTGTAGACTAGTTGGACAGCCGGGTTCCTAGCAGCTTCTCCCCTCTGCTGCCATGGACTGACCGCTCTCTGCCTATACGTGCACATGCACACAGATTTGTAAGTCACAATCAGCAGACTCTGCCAGTGAACTGTCCGTCTGACTAGTCTGCAGCGTGGCTCGGTCCCCAGCTGGCAATTAAAGTATATTTTTGGCTAAAACGCAGCAGCGTTTCAGAGTCACATAAACCTGGCTTGGATAATACAGTCAGTGGCTGATACATGTTGCCCATGGTTTGGACAGCATGTATCACCTGTCCGGTTTCCTTTGAAGCACGGCTCCAGCGGTCATTTTTTATTTTACAGCTGGAGTGGTGCTTTAAATGCAAGTCCCTGACGCCTGTCTCATACTCATCCTCCAGCGGCTTCATCTTCCATCACCGCCATTCCAGTCGGTCTCTGATGATTTGTAACCTGTCGGCAGTTCCAGTGTTTGCTGGAAAGCAAGGTCACAACTCAATACGAGTCTATGAGTGCCATGTTCTGGACTGACTGGATTTAACACTTGTGACATAACTTCTTACTTCAGGCCAGTCAGAAGTTACGGGCACAACAGGGGGCCGGAGGACTGGAGTGATGCCGACAAAAAGGAAAAAAAAAAAAACAAAAACTGTGAAACTGCCGGAGGGAGAGTATAGCACAGGAGGAAGGAGACTTTGATTTAAAGCACCACTCCAGTATTAAAATAACAAAAAAAAAAAAAGCTGGAGTGCTGCTTACATATACTGTGAAGGCAGCACATATATGTGGTCTCTACAAGTCTTATCCATGTGCATCTATAATACCGGGCATGATAGGCATGAGAGCGGTATCTCATCAGTGTTTACACCGGTGCCACCTCCATTATTATTCGAGATAGTGCAGTGATAAATATGGCTGCCTTTTCTTGTGATGGCGTTTTGAAGTATGTCCCTTTCGGTATCTTCATTTTAAATGTAGGGACTCCTAAGACTCTGAACATCTTTGAAGTGCGTTACGAGCGTGCATATTTTGGCCATAATATTGACCAATACCTTGTGCATTTTTTATTGCATTTTTCATTTTTATACAGGATGCTGCTGCATTAGTATTGGCTTGGGAATGGTGTCTGTCATTGTGCGGTGAACTGCTGGGCAGACTGCACAATCTAATAGTATGGGTATCACTGAGTGTAAGCCAGACACTGTGCACTACAGTCTGTGTGACTGGCGGCCTATGCATTTATAATATTAGGCTACCATGAAAGGCTGGTGTTGGAGTGGTTGTTTCATCAGGTTATGCATTGCTGCCTTGTTACTGTTGTAATAATGTGCTTTTTGGTGAGGGACTTAACCCTTGATCCGATCACACCAGTGTAGCTCCCCATCTCTGATCGCTGCAGGTAAAAGCAGATGTCCGCTGTAGCACATAACCCGCAGCCACCACGCTCCGAGCAGGCTCGTCCGTGCTACGCTCACCCGTGGAGGCAATCTCCACCATACGGCTCAGTTTACATTCTGGGGGCTATGCATGCCATATATATTTAAAGCATCAAGACATCTCATGCCGTTATAAACAGATCCACAGACATAAAATGCTCTGCATAGCTGTCACACGCCACAGTTGTTCATTTCTTTTATTAAATGCTCTCTCATTGCATGTCTATAGCCTCTATGAATTTAAGGCCCATTTTGCTTGTACATAGTTAAAAATAACTAAATGACATCCATAAGTTTTACAATTGATTGGTCTCCACGTAATTATTGCTTTTCAGCAGTAAATCCCCTGGAGGGGGGGGAAATGCAGCTGCCACAGACCAAGATGCTCTAAAGAGCTATGGAGTAAAAAGGCTTACAGGGAAAGTATTCCTGGGAGCTACACAATCTGCAATCAGGTCTAGCAAGAACATGCAGCAGAACCGGATCACACATGCAGGATCCCAGTGTATACACAACTAACTACTAAACCAAACTTCACATAAGAACACTGCACGAAGCATTAATCATTGCACAATCAATTATTTATTACATTGCACAAGCAAATGGAAAATTTCTAGTGAAGAGACTACACAGAATACATGACTACAGGATTCAGCTTCCATTGCAATTGGCTTCTTGCCACCACCAATATGTCCACATGCAGATTACCTCTGAAAGTGGGATCTAGTAACCCTTGCCTTTCACCATCTCAATCTATAGTATCCTCCAAAAATTCATCACAACTTAGTGACACCCTGCACCTACCCATAAGTGAAAATGCCAAGATACCTAGATTTCCTAAACATTAAAGTCAAAAAGGCAGTTGTGTGAGTGTATTACATATAGATATAGAGAGAGAATATATATTAGAATAATAGATCTTGTACCAATAATGAGGACAGGGGGAGCTAGGACAAAAGTGTTATTAGAGAAAGAACTACAATGGATACATGAGTTACAAACACTTAACCCAAAGGGGTCTTAATGTGGATTACAAGCTAAGTATGATCCTATGAACTGTGATACCTATTTTCTTATCTGAACTGAATAACAATACAGTGTCAATATTGGGAAGGGAAAAAGATATTTTATTGATCATTTTTATTTCTTTTTTGCAGTAATTGTTACATCACCACCGGAGTCCGCTCCATCGACTTCTACTCCGATCGCCAGGCAACGCCATGTTCCTGCTGGTGATGGGAGAGGAGTCGATGCCAGTGGCGCCGGTGGGGGCAGGCTGGGCTCATCCACTGGTCTGAGTTTCCTGGGGATCTGCAGTGCCACTGGTTGACTATAGGTGGCGAGTGTCTTCCAGCTGAAGTTACCATCATTCAGCTACAGCCTATGGGAAGACACCACACCCTTTTTAATGCTCCTCCTGTCTGCTGACCTCTGCCAGAGATAGTTCTGAAAATTCTGGCTCCTGTTTCGTCCTGTTCTGTGATTTTGTGTGCTGATTACCGCTTGTTTCCTGACTACCTCTCCTGCCTGCTGTTTTTGTACCTCGCTGCCCGATCCGGATTTGACCACTGCTTGTTTTCTGATTATGACTGTGCCTGCCGATTCTGTCCCTGTTCCGCAATTCCTGGTTTGACCCTGCCTGACTACTACTCTCTCAGACTGCAGCCTTTCACAGGTAGTGATCTCCAGGGCCCTGTGTAATTCCAAATCCCTGTATAGGGGTTAAAGGGTTCTGGGGGTCCTGCTTGGTGAGCGGCTTCCCTTTAGTCTGTCCATTACAGCCAGTCTGAGTCTGTGGATCCAGGCAGGCGTTACATTAATGTTGGAAGGAACACCCATCGCAGCAGCACAGAGTATAGAATTAATTAAATGCTATTGATTGATTATTACACATTTCATAATATAAATAAAGAAGTCATTGTAATTTGTTGTGGTATCGATTTATTACTTATTGGATATATACAGGAGAATATATGGAGTACACTAAAAGGTCTTGTTTATGCTAGCTGCACGGGTAGAGACCAGGGAATGTGGTCTTAATAGACTGTATCGCGCTGTGTCTCCCCTATATTGCACTTCTGGAACTCTCGATGGGAGTAACGGAGGGGCATAGGCTAGCATGGAGACCAAAAGAAGTCCAGGTGACTCCTGTGAAGATCCACAGTGTAGCGAAATTGAACCACAGCATAAAAATGGCAACTTGCCCAGGAGCAATATGGCGCTGGTCCTATGACTGAGCGGTCATGTGATGGCGAGTGGTCATGTGGCCGGAAATGGGTGAAATAGTGCGATACTACATACTGGATGACGAGACAAACAGAAACATGGAAACATGTTGATATGGTGTATAAGCTGAGCTGCAGGCGGTGGGTGGACCGGTTTAAAGTTGTACGTAAACTATAATGAAACGCAATTATGTAAATTAGAATGCCTTTACATACCAGCTATTGACACATGGTATGAACACTTGACCGAAACGTCCTGTGATATGAGCCATTAAAGAAGATTTTATTGAAAGAAAAGTGGAGTGCTGCCTCCTGATTTTTTCGAAATTATATAATTTATTACACACACACACATATGAGACATACATATACATTATATATATATATATATATATATATATATATATATATATATATATATATATATATATATATATATATATATATATATATATATATATATATAGTATGTGTATATGTATATTTGACTCAAGGATTCAAATAAAAATGGTCTTTTGGAGGCTCCAGATTTTAACCTTTGGTTTGTTTTCCTACAGGTTAAAGTCCTACCAAATTGAGTGTTTGAGACAAGAAAAAAAATGCAGGTAAGAGATAGGAAGGAAAGGGATACAATTCTAGTCATAAAACACTTAGTGCATAAGTGAAATTCCAATTTCGATTTACAATTTGTGCAAAAGTCTTTATCATCAACAGTGAATTTCACAAGTGAAGACTGATCACTAGAAGATAAGGTTGTGAGCCGCGCTCTGCAGCAGAAGGGATTCAAGATGAAACAAAACCGGTGGCCTTAGACAAGACCATGAAGGCCATCTGCTCCTGCTAACTGTACAGGAGGATCGGAATCACATTTCTTAGCATTTACTATGATCTCAATAAGTCGTTTAAACAGAAAAGGACAATGAGAGATAGATAGATAGATAGATAGATAGAGGGATAGATAGATAGAGGGATAGATAGATAGATAGAGGGATAGATAGATAGATAGAGGGATAGATAGATAGATAGAGGGATAGATAGATAGATAGATGGATAGAGGGATAGAGGGATAGAGGGATAGAGGGATAGAGGGATAGAGGGATAGAGGGATAGAGGGATAGAGGGATAGAGGGATAGAGGGATAGAGGGATAGATAGATAGATAGATAGAGGGATAGATAGATAGATAGATAGATAGATAGATAGAGGGATAGATAGATAGATAGATAGAGGGATAGAGGGATAGAGGGATAGAGGGATAGAGGGATAGAGGGATAGAGGGATAGATAGATAGATAGATAGATAGATAGATAGATAGATAGATAGATAGATAGATAGATAGATAGATAGATAGATAGAGGGATAGATAGAGGGATAGATAGAGGGATAGATAGATAGAGTCAGGTTCATTGCAACCTTGAATTGAAATCCAAGGTCAGGTAGGGAGTGTGCACAAAACATCACTTTTTCAAGTGGGTACACGCCACAACACAAAAAAAAAAAAAAAAAACCACACACAAACACTTATTTTAAAGACAAACAGTAATAAAGTGATATAGCCATTCTTCAAGCAGTGTTGTTCGTATGGAAACCAATAGTAATTTTATAAAGACAAGTAAAACAAAATAGAAGGAAGAGCGCAGTAGAAAAAAGAAAAATCACTTTTTTTATCATTTTTCATCTGTTTTTCATGAGGTTGTTTAGGTTATGACGATTGCAGGGGTTGCTGCGCTGTAATTCCGCAATCACAGCCGGGTCTCTGGCTGATGTTACAGCGGAGATCCGGCTCTCACTGCCACAGGTGGTGCCCGCATCGCTCTTGGCTGTTTAACTCCCTAAGGCCGGAGTCACACTTGCGAGTGCCTCACGTGTAACTCGCGCGAGTCTCTCATTGAATCACCAGGCACGGCCGCACACTCTCCGGACAGGAGCGGGTCGGTTGCATGTATCTCTATGCAGCTGAGATGCTCCTGTCTGGAGAGTGTGTGGCCGTGCCTGGTGATTCAATGAGAGACTTGCATGAGATACAAGCGAGGCACTCGCAAGTGTGACTCCGGCCTAAATGTTGTGATCATTCATTGAGGAGGCAGGGAGAGGAATTGCTTACCTCTCCCTGGCGATCGGGTCCCTGTAATGCGATCACAGGCACCCAATCGATGCCATGGCATCCCTGGGTCATCACCATGATAACTATAGGTTACTTAGTTAGGGTAGGATTCCACTTGCATATGACTAGTGCGAGTCTCGCATCGGTATCACCCGGCACGACGCACACTCTCAGACAGGAGCAGGTTGGCTGCATGTACTTCTATGCAACTGAGGCACTCCTGTTGGAGAATGTGCAGCTGTGCCGGGTGATACCGATGCGAGACTCGCACGAGTCCTACACAAGTGAAACCGTACCCTTAGGCCAGAATCACACTTGCTAGTGCCTCGCGTGTAACTCGCGCGAGTCTCTCATGGTAGAACCAGGCATGGCCGCACACTATGCATACAGGAGCGTCTGAGCTGCATAGATATACATGCAATCGACCCGCTCCTGTCAGAGGAGTGTGCGGCCAAGCCGGGTTCTACCATGAGAGACTGGAGTATTAGGCGAAGTGTCAATGCTGCGAGTGCAGCACCGACAGGTACAATCCACTGCAGTGATGGAGGACAAGCATTGTAGTGCATTATATCAGTGATCAAACGCAGGAAAAAAAAAAATGAACAAACAATTGACATTTGCAGTTTTTCTTCTGCACCAAAATATGCAAGGAAAAAATCTGCAACATGTGCACAGCAGTCAGGAGTCTCATACACTGGGATGTTTTTTTTTCCTTGTGGTTGATTAAAATCTACAACAAGAAATACGCATTAAAAAAAAAAAAAAAAAGTGACAAAAATGCAGCATGGGTACGCAGCCTAATGGTAAAACTGACGAGGCAGTATGATTCCCCAATTCAGTAGGAGTACGCAGATAAAAAATAAAAAAAAAAAATAAAAAACCTATATGCATGTTGCTTTTAAGAGGTGAAAAAAAAAAAATCTAAAAGGTTTAACGAAATTTTTTTAAAAAAAAAAAACATGTTTGCTTTTCGCACAAGTTTCCAAGAAGCGTAACATTTTTCTTTTTCCGGATCTGGGGCTAAGTGAGGGCCTTTTTTTGTGGCTTGAGCTCACATTTTAACTGAAACCATTTTTTGCGGGTAGATACAATTCTTTGATCATCTCTTTGGCCAAGTTCTCGTGATCAGTATCTGTTGAGCTTTTGACACTGCAGAATTTGTGCACCATGTACGCACGTTAGTTTATTTGCGTTTTTTGTCTCTAGTTTGTGCGTCATCCTTCAAATAAAGGGGTTTTGTTTTTGAAACTTCCTGGTATTGAAAATATTAGGTGCGGATTACATGCGTTTTTTTAGTGCGTTTACATGGCTGGTGTGTTTCCGCCAAGTAAACGCACCAAAAACTGATGTGTGTTTTTTCACAACATAATTCTGGAGGTTTGATTTTTTTTTTCCCTTAATTTAATTTAAATATATATATATTTTGATTGAACATGCATTTCTGAAAAAAGTGATACCAAAATGTGTATTTTTTTTTTTTAATTATTTTTATTGTTTTATTTTCAATAGGGGCAAAAGGGGTTTGATTTGATTTGCGTGTGATTTTTTTTTTTTTTACTTTTTAGAAGTCACCTTAGGGGACTTGACGCTGCAATCGTCTGGTCGCTTGTGCTGTACAGAGTGGTGCATCAGCCCCACTCTATATAGCAGAAATCACAATCTTCTATGAATGAAGGCTCGCAATCCCGTCACAGATGCGCCGATAGAAGCAGGGAATGACGAGCCCCCTGCCAGCACATAATCCTGTTGGGAGATTGACAGCAGGCTGAAAGTAACTGGTAAGGCCCGTTTCACACATCCGGCATTTCGCCAGATGCTGGATCCGGCACGCATGCAGTACAGTAATTTACAGTGGAAGCGCGACACCATGCGGTTGTATGCTTCATGCACAACCTCATTTGTCCGCATGTCGCGCTTCCACTGTAAATTAATGTACTGTACTGCATGCATGCCGGATCCGGCGAAATGCCGGATGTGTGAAACAGGCCTTAACAGCAAAGATCAGATCTCCGATCCACCGAAGGTTGTTATAGGCACATCAGATTATTAAATCAGCCGTCATTTGCGAGAATAGATGTGAGCTCTGCATGCGATCCAACATGAAAAGGAAGGGACACAACGTAAATATACGTCATATGTTGAGAAGGGGTTAAGATAGAATTGTTGTTTGTTTTTGGATTGGTTTGTTTTTTTAAACGCCCTTGAGCTTGATTGAGCGGAGACAACTTGCTGGATGAACGCTCTGCAGGAAGATCGATCCTGTGCAAACCTAGATAGGTCCACTAGAGTCTTCTCCACCGTATTCCTATAGTATCAAGCCATCAGTGTGCTGGTCTTTCTCTTCACCCTGTTGCTTGTATTCTTCTGAACATAATGTCCTTCTCCAGTGATTGCTCTCATTGTATGATGTGTCCATAGTAGGTAAGTCACAGCTTGGTGACCCTTGCTTCCAGTGACAGGTCTGGCTTAATTTGTTCCTAAATTGATTTGTTCTTTTTGCCATCCATGGCATTAATAACATCCTTCTCCAGCACCACATTATTCTTCTATCTTGTTTTGTCCAGGTTTCGCATCCATATGTCACTATAGCGTTTTACAGTAGCAGGAAAGTATGGCTTTTCTGAAATATCACGCACAGCCTGCATTTTTTTTTCTTGCAGATTTGAACCATCAAAAAGTTAGGTTATTGTCACAAATCTGCGGCATGTCAATTCTTTCAGCATTTCTCAATAATTCAAGTGAATAGGTAAAAACATCTGCTGCAAATACTGAACATGTGCACATATCCTTAGAGCTCAGTTTTTATTATGGGGGTTTTTTTTGGAGGTGGGGGGGGTTAAACTACACACAAAAAAAAGTGGTAGCTTTATCAGTGATTTTGAGTTTTAGTTTGATGGCAAAAACTGACATAATGACCAGAGTTTAATCAGTTTTTCTGTGACATGAGAAGGATGAGTATTTAGTTTTTTTTCCTTTATCAAATCGCCAGTGAAAAACAGACCGCACAAGGATGGCGTCCGAGACCAAGATCAAATTCAGACATGTCTCCGTGATTTAGTGCTGATCACGCAAAATACATATGAACAGTCCCATAGGCTAGAATAGATAGAAGATCAATCAAGATAGATCTTGTATGTAAAAATCCAATGTCTAAATGAGCCCTTATATGAAGACCCTTCAATATTAAGTTTCAGCTCTGCCTCCCCCCAGATGTCATAACTTACTTTATGTACCTACCTCCAAAGCACCTGGTGTCAGGACATTATATAATGGCTATTGTATGTAGGTTTGTAGGGGGTAATTACATACTATAAAAATACAGAAGGCAATACATAAAAGGAACTTTTATGTAACCTGCCAATTCCGGCTGGCTTTGCCAGTAATATAATCTGAATGGAATCGCCCTGCAGAGATATTGGGTGACAGAAGTCATTTAGGGGAAAAAGGCTGTTCCTGTGTTCGCATGATAGATGGGCTCACGGGGAACACTGCGAGGTAAGCCGGGCTTTGGTGTCCACCTAAAAAACACCGACACTGCCAGAATGGAGGGCGAACAAACTGTATGGAGGAAGGAGGGGGGGTGAAAGCGTTAAGAATAGCCGTTTGGTTGTCCGCCATCTAAGGAAGTGACCACCCTACAAAGTGCCACAAGGTCACACAAATTACATGAAATGTTTCACTACATGATAATCTGTGTCATTTGTAAAACAAGTGTAATAACATGCAGATATTCAGATTGGCGTTAAAACGAAAGTTAAAGGTCTCTAATGACAAAGAAAAATGAAAATTACCCCATTATCTTATAACATGCTATGTATGTCATCCGACATCTCACTGCCCTGCAAGCCCACATCTTTCCATGCACATGTTGGCAGCCGACATCTGCCTCTAACAGCCACAGAGGGAGTGATGATCCGCTCGCGGCTGTTAGCCTGTTAAATGCCACTGTCAAACTAACAGTGGCACTAAACATGTGCTGGCAGGGGGCATGCTATTCTATCCCCTTATCAGCGCCCCACAACACGATCATGGCGCAGTGATGAGTGGTCATCTCAGCACTCCCATAGCTGCCATTCATAGATTCCTTTTTCTGTATATAGAACAAGTGATCAGACAATTGCAGGCTCAAGTCCCCTATGGGAATATTAAAAATTATTAAATAGTACAAAGGGATAAAATCTAATTTTTTATATATATATATATATATATATATATATATATATATATATATATATATATATATATATATATATATATATATATATATATATATATATACACACACACACACACAAATGCATACATACACATATGTATATATATATATACACACACACACACACATATACATACACACAATTTGGTATTACTGCAATTCTTGCCTTTTATAAATGCAGCATCTCGGCTGTTGGAACAGAAAAAAAAAAAAAAAAACATGAAAAAACTAAATAACCCTATAACCCTAATGATCAAAACATCGTATATACCCCAAAATTGTAATCAATATTAACAACAGCTCAGGGAGCAAAAAAAAAAAAACAAGCCCACATACAGCTCCGTGTCCCAAAAATTCAAACCGTTGCAGCTCTTGGAATATTACAATGCAAGCAAAAATTTCTTTAAAATTTCAGATTTTTTTTTCCACCACTTGTATAGTTTTTGTTTTATTTTAAGTGGTGGAAAAAAAAATTCTGAAATTTGCAATTATATTGACCTGGAGCATCATACTGCCAAGTCAGTTTTAAAATGAACTCTGGAACTTTAAAAAAAAAAAAAAAAAAAAAAAAATTCCAGAAATGGACTTTTTTCTTTTTTTTTTTGCGGTTTCTCCACACTTTTACTTTTGAATGGTGTAAAGTACAAGTGTACAAGTGTTGAGAAACAGCAATAAAAAAAAAAAAAAGTGATTTTTTTTTTATTTCTTTAAAGATATGATGTAGTGGTAAGCAGTAAAACTCAATCCACAAAAAACAAGCCCTCACACAACTATATTGATGGAAAAATGGGGAGGGGGGGTGTTATGGCTCTTGGAAGGAGGAAAAAAAAAAAAAAAAAATGAAAGCGCACAATAAATAAATAAAATAAATAAATAAATAAATAGATAGATAGATGGCCCAATCTTTAGAGATGGTTTAAAAAGTGAAATGTTTATAAAACAGCAATACAATTCTAAAGAAAAACATTTTATCCGTTGCGTCTCCATAATCGCAAGATACAAATACGTTAATTGATTGTGTTGAATGAACGACTGTCTGGTATCATAACTAATAATAAAAGCATCAATCAGTAGCGGAACGTCTATATATAAAGCACGCTCCTTTGCTGTAGAATAGCAGCTTTGGAGGGGGAGGGGGTAAACAGATAAGCGCAGTTTAGATATATGACACACATACAGGTTCAGTCTAAACTCACAGCAATAAACAAAGCCCTGGAAAAATAGGGAAAATAATTTCATTGTTCTGGCTCCTCCATATGGTATTGAGCACAGACTAGCAAATTAACAAAGACAGGATAGAAAAACATTATAACTAATCCGCACTGAAACGGATTACAGAACTGCCAGCAGGATCTCCGACCCAAAACTCATCACAAGAGAAATGCAAGTAGAAGGATAAAAGAAAAAAAAAAAGCACCGACCTGACTGCACACTGACACTGCAAGAGGATTTTCAGCCAGAAAAGAGAATAGCTGAAACACTATATAACCCTGCTATGTATACCCAGAAGGGCACGCAACTGACAGCACAGGAGGGCAAGCTTGGGTGACCACTGGCTTCCAGAATACCGTCGTCTTCAGAGCTTGCAGCCCATTTATCTCATCATTTACACGACTACTACAGAGCTTGGAGCAAAGGGAACTCCAGAATATTTAGCACAGGGCCGCGCTCCCAGGCTCTTCCGCTTATTGAAGCTAATTGTGGCCTGGCTTTTATTTTGGCATTATAGCCTACTTAGGCTACTGGAGCCTGCAGCGTTGGTGAAATGAAGCGCCTGAGCAAAGTCAGAAAATCCACCATTCGTTCCATGAGCTAAGTAGTTATTACCATGATATAATCCACGCACAGCTACTGTGCTCTGTAAGTCTTCACGAGGTTTGCAGGCTTTGGCTCCTACCAGTGCTTAATAATAAGGAGAGCAGCCTCCAACCCCTCAGCCTGGACAGGAGTGGTCCCAATTACCAACATTACACCCTGCTAACAAAAGGCATCAGAGAATGGCAGAAAAGGCAACGTTATAAAACCGACAATTCCTGGCAATATATACAGATGTATTATGAAGTGCACCAATAAGAATATAAAAAGCCACAAAGATTGAACATATAAAAGCAGAGAGCTAGAGGACAGCCGCAGCGCCTAATGCAGGGTGAACCCTAAGTCAGTGTATTCATGTCACAGGAAGCAAAGGCAGGTGCTCTACAGCACAGTTCAGGGTGCAGGCACATCGGGCAGGTTGCATTTGTCCCCCTGGTAGACAGGCTCACACCAGAGGCATCTAGATAAATAGAAGCAAGACTACGCGTATGAGTGGAAATAAACTGACAATTTGCTACCTGGGCTCCATTAGGATTAAGGAGAAAAAAAAAAAAAAAGAAGAGTATACTTCCAGCACCTTAAGATGTATTATTACAATTCCAAATCATAATTAAAATCATTGTGTCTTAGGCTAGTTTCACACTTGCGCTGAACGGAATCCGTTGCATTGCGTTGTGTGACAGATGCAACGGATGTGTTGAATTTAGTGGCACAACGGATGCAATGGATCGTACAATACAACGGAATCTTTTTTTTTTCTTTCTTCTCTACAGTTTTACCAGCAGCAGACTAATGTGAACGATCAGCTGATCACTCACAGCAGCCGGTCGTCAGTGTGTGTGTGTGTGTGTGTGTGTGTGTGTATACACACATGCGGAGTGCGGGAGGGGGTGAAGCTGAGTGGGGAAGTGTCTGGCTCCCTGCACATGTAGCCAGGGTAAATATCAGGTAACTAAGCACTTTGCTTGGTTACCCAATGTTTACCTTGGTTACCAGCGTACACTGCTTATCACTGGCTCCTTGCATCCTATAGCCAGGGTAAATATTGGGTAACTAGGCAAAGCGCATTGCTTAGTAACCCGATGTGTATTACGTGTGCAGGGAGCCAGAATGAGCATGCGTAGCGAAATTCTACGGATTGCGCTGCTCAAAAAACGTTACATGCTGCGTTCCTTCCGCCCGGCGGAAGCAATGCAGCGTCACCCAGCGGAAGCAACACAGGTCCATCACTCGCAATCAGTCGTCCATACAAGTCTATGGGAAGCAGCGGAATCCGTTAACGGTTTCCGCTGTTTTCCAAAACGGCGGATTGCAACTGAAGGAAAACAATGCAAGTGTGAAAGTAGCCTTACACGTTTCAAGCCGAACAGGGCTCTTACACATAGCATAACATAAATTACAAGACTTTGGCTTGAAATGCGTAAGACCCAATATTTTAATTATTTGTATTTTTATACACCAATTTATAATGATTTTATCAAGTCCGTGAATATCCTGGAATTGGAAGAATATATCTTCAGGTGCTGGAAGTACACTCTTTTTTGCCTTGCAACTCCCGGGAACCAGCCCGCTGACTCTCCGTGCACCAATCACTGATACCGGCCACAGCAAGTTCAGAGGTGAGCGGATTCTGGAACATTTTTTTCTTCTCCCCGTTAGCATCACACTGCTGGTTAGACTGCTTGCTTATCTATACTGACATTGTATGCATGGAGGAAGAACCTTAAAGCCATGTTCACACACTGCATTTTTGAGGTCACAAAGATGCACCAAAATGCATGCATTTCCTTTCCCCAGCAAAGTGTATGAGATTTCTATTTTGCTATCCACACAATGTATCTTATTTTGGCTGCGTTTTTGAAGATGCAGCATGTCAATTCTTTTTGCGTTTTTTGAGCCCTTCCAGTGAAAAGATTTGACTAAAAAAAAAAAAAAACGCATTGGGCGACATGCGGTAAAAACACTGCAAAAACAAAAAAAAACCATGCATTTTTTGTTGCAGGTGCATTTTTTTGGGCTCAAAAACGCTGCATCTTTGTGGTTAAGAAAAGAGGCAGTGTGAACATAGCCTAAGGCTGAACGCCCACGATCAGTGTTTGCAGTGTCTTGAATGCAGCGTGTTTTCGCTGTGTTGTACAGTACAAAGTGGATGGATTTCTAGAAATCCCATACCCACTGTGCGTTTACGGCCCACAGTGAAAACTGACCTGCAGCTTTCCGAGTCGCAAGCATGTCTATTCTTTGCTGTTGAATCACAAGCGTCCTCCATAGTCGCAGTCTCCTGGGCAGGAGACTCGTGGCCCCACAAGTCAGGACCCGCTGTGTCCAGGACGCTGCGGGTCCTGATCGTGGGCGCGTACCCCAATATTGCTGCTGGATTCATTCTAATGGATGATTACTGGACATGTGAACACAGCCTAATTTGAACTCTTTAGGGCTCATGCGCACGTAACTGCTTTATATTCTGCAGCGATTTGACAGCACATGTGCGCTTGAAATCGCTGCAGAAACACTGCATAATGGATGCAGGGTAAATGCATGCGTTCTGCCTCCCCTGCACAATCTATGTTGATTGTGCATGATTCATGCGCACGATGCTTTTATAAAACGCAGCAATTTGGGTGCTAAAATTTTGACCTAAAGCCATGCGTTCATAAAATGAGTATGTCAATTAATCTGTGCGCTTTGGCTGCAGCTCCCACTCTGTCTATGGGAGAGACAGCATCCATAGCGCATGAAAACGGCTTTTTTGTACAGGAAAAACTGCAACCATTATGCAGTGCTTCTGCAGTGACTTAAAGTGTAAGTCACTGCCTGTGTGTCTCAGAACGCAGCCGAAAAAGCTGCGTTCTGAGACACATTCGGCAGAACACAACCTGGAGAATTCATGCGTTCTGGATGCTTTCTCTGCCATAGACAGAGTGGGAAAAGCATCCAGAATGCACATCTTTCACAGTGCAGTCCCACTCGGCTCTGCAGCATCCCCATAGACGTGCAGCAGAGCCGAGTGGGACCGCACTGTCAAAAAGAGCATGGCTGGCTGTGACACAGTGCCGCGCGATCAGAATGAACTCGGATGAACTTCACCCGACTTCACTGTGAGTGAGCCGCGGCTTGATTTGCGGTCACTCGTGAAGGACTTACCTGTCATCACAAATCCCGGGTGAATGCAATGAGCCACGCGATCAGCTGTGCTTTCACTCAGGTTACTCGTGGTCACAGCTGCAGTCCTCCACCTGAGAGTGGTGGCCGTGAGTAACCTCAGTGACAGCACAGCTGATCGCGCGACTCACTTCAGTTGCTGCATGGAGCTCACAGGAGCGGCGGTGTTCTACTGCCGCTCATGTCAGCTTCCGATGTAGCAGAGCTGAAAGCGTTGTGGGACCTTACGTCAGACCTGGAGTTGTTTTTGAGGGGTTAATAAAGTGGTGAAAGAGGGTGTTTTTTTGTCTTTCATTCCAAATAAAGGATTTTTTGGATGTGTGTGTTTATTTTCTTTAACTTACAGGTTAATCATGGAAGGTATCTCTGGGAGACGCCTGCCATGATTAACCTAGGACTTAGTGGAAGCTATGGGCTGCTGCCATTAACTCCTTATTACCTCGATTGCCATCACACCAGGGCAATTCGTGATGAGCCGGGTAAAGTCCCGGGTCTTACGCATCTAATGGATGCGGCAATTCCAGGCGGCTGCTGGCTGATACTGTTAGGCTGGGGGGCTCCCCATAACATGGAGCTCCCCATCCTGAGAATACCAGCCTTCAGCCGTGTGACTTTATCCTGGCTGGTATCCAAATTGGGGGGACCGCACATCGTTTTTTTTTCAATTATTTTTTTTTTTACTGCTCGATGTAGACATGCCCACCGGCGGCTGTGATTGGTTGCAGTGAGACAGCTGTCACTCAGCATGGGGGAGTGTCTGACTGCAACCAATCATAGGCGCTGGAGGGCGGGGGAAGCAGGAAATACATGATGGATTAATGAGCGGCCGGCATTTTCAAAAGAGGAGAATCCGCCAGTGTGAACGCCGAGCAGCGCCGCGCCAGTGGAGGGAGAGACCGACATGGACAGATAGAGACATAGAGAGAAAAGGCCCCGTCACACTAAGCAACATCGCTAGCAACATCGCTGCTAACGAACAACTTTTGTGACGTTGCTAGCGATGTTGCTGTGTGTGACATCCAGCAACAACCTGGCCCCTGCTGTGAGGTCGTTGGTTGTTGCTGAATGTCCTGGGCCATTTTTTAGTTGTTGCTGTCCCGCTGTGAAGCACAGATCGCTGTGTGTGACAGCAAGACAGCAACAACTAAATGTGCAGGCAGCAGGAGCCGGCTTCTGCGGAGGCTGGTAACCAATTTAAACATCGGGTAACCAAGAAGCCCTGTCCTTGGTTACCCGATATTTACCTTTGTTACCAGCCTCCGCCGCTCTCACTGTCAGTGCCGGCTCCTGCTCTGTGCACATGTAGCTGCAGGACACATCGGGTTAATTAACCCGATGTGTGCTGTAACTAGGAGAGCAAGGAGCCAGCGCTCAGTGTGCGCTGCTCCCTGCTCTCTGCACGTGTAGCTGCGTGAGCTGGTAACCAAGGTAAATATCGGGTTGGTAAACGCAGCCAAAACGCAGAAAAAAAAAAAACAACGTGCGCACATAGCCTTAGACGGGTCAGAGGGGCCTTTTTGTTAGTTTTTTTTTTGTGTGAACAGGAGGAGAAAAAAAAAAAAAAAAAAAAAAAAAATCACAGGAAAGTGAAAGTGTCTGGTCAATTTGTCAGCTTTTACCATCATTAAATTTCACGAAGCCAGAGGCTTGTATTGATACTTTTATCCAGGACACAGGTCAAAAATGAACGGCACAAAACTAAAGTCATTTCAAATGTCAACTTTCTGGCTTTAAGAAACACTACAAAATCATGAAAACATAATGCGCTAGCCAGTAATGCTTACTTTTCAAGACCAACTGAGTGAACATCCTCAGAGCCAGGTGAGTGCATAATTTTTGCCAGGGGGTGTAGTAGTGCTACATGTGCAGACACCGATAGGCTCCTTATGTCAAAGCACAGACAGGAAATCTCTGTACTCTGTGCTTTAAACGGACTGTGGCAGGAAGTAAGGAGCTGGAGGCCACATCTGCACAGGAGACCACAGCATTTCTTACAGGGGTCAGGGAGCTTTTGTCACAATGTCATCACTGGCTTTGTAGCTGTCAATAATTGACAGATGTAAAACACAATGAGGTGTTCAGCGTTGTGCAGAATGCGCTCTACCCATCAGAGTTTACAGCCTTGTACACGCCTAGTGAATTGTAGTGCAGCTCAAAGCTTCATCACGTCCACAGAATAAAAAGATAAAATTAAGTAAAAGTTGGTCCATGGATATTGTTGGACGATGAAATCTGAAGTATTAACATACACAAAACATTTTAATCTTAGTGGCTTGTAATATTTCAACATTGTTCCCCTTTTCTCCACACCAGTTTCATAACTGGATAGTATACAGACATGAGCCGGCAGGGAAAATAAATAATCCCCAACTACAATGCATGTAAAGCAGGGACAATCAATCTCGCATAACCAAGTGGTCTATGTGCCTTCTTTAAAATTCTTAGCAATCTAGTATGGATGAGCTAAAAGATTTGCACGACCCAGGTCCAGCATCCACTTTTATACTCCATACAGTCGGACCAGGACAGTGGGAACTTCCTTGGCCAAAACGCCTTGTAATTACTAGGACCCACAATGTCATGACTAGTAATAGAGACGCCCAGGATGCCAGCGCTCAAGTTCTGGCCAGAGAAGTTCACACTATCCAAGTCGTCAGAGTGCCAGAGTGGCCATCAGAGCAGTGTGAAGGGTGTACGTGATCTTCAATAGCTGAGCGAGTTCTTACTGTGGTCTACAACACTCAATAGTTCCACCATTGTTCAGACCAGTCAACCAAATTTTCTTCAAGTTAGGCTATGTGATTTACCGCGGATTTGCTGTAGAAAATGTGTCTAACATTTCTGCAGTCATTCCCCAGCAAAACCTATGGGTATAAAAAAAATGCTGTGCACACACTGCAGGGTTGGTTTTTTTATACCTGCGGATTTACCCGCGGAATTTCCGCTGCTGAATAAATGTGCACGTCACTTCTTTTCCGCATAGATAATGGTAAAAATCCGCAGGGACCAACCTGCGGAAAAAACGCGGCAAACCCGCATGCGGATTTTGTTGTGGTTTTGGGGCGTTTTTTTTTTACTGCAGGTGCAGGATTATTTCTGAGGGTCCGGAATTTCCTTAAGAAAAAGTCAATTTCTAGTGCGCACAAGGCCTAAAGTACAAAGTATAGGCTTTTTATTTATTAGTATTGGGCTGCTCATAATGAGAAACTAGAAAGAACATTCCGATATTTCATATTAATGAGGTATCACCATGCAGACATTTATGGCATATTTAATGCTGTGCCATACATAACAGGTAAGTGCAATGGTAGCAATTAGTGATGAGTGAGCACTAACCATTCTCAGGTGCTCGATACTCGTGATGAGTGAGTACTACCATGCTCCGTACTCAAAACTAGCAGGTCGGACACTAGGACAGGCTCCACTCATGTACCGAGTATAATGGAAGTCAGTGGGGACCTTGAGCATTTTTTCCCCAGACGTAGGAATGAATTCATCTTGAAAATAGTACATTGTGCGCCCGTTTACGGAAAACAGCCCATATGTATAGAACGCTTCTCCATGAACTTTCACAGGAGCTCTGAAAATAGAGGAATGCTATCTAGTGCATGTGCTATAAGTGCATGATGTGGAAATAGACAGACATATTATATGCACTTGTCCTTGCAGAACGACTGTTAAAAAAAGTGTAGTAACACAAAAAGGATTTGACACCACATAACATTTTCAATTTCGCTCCATGCATAATACCATCGTTTTTGGAGATATTGCTCTGAAGTGTTATTACATAGTGAAGACATTATTACAGAACCAGAAACTAAAGGTCATTTCTACATCTCTTATGCAGTTATACAGAGGCTTGGAATTATTTATAATAATAAAAAAAAAAAAAATTCATGCTGCCCAATGTACACAACTAAAGAAAGCGGCCGTTTCCTCTTGCCTCCAGACTATGGTCCCCGGATGGATTTTCAAATAGTGGGTGGGTGCACACAGGACACGCTGCATCCTGTGAGGACATCCGTGCAGCTGCCTGTGTCCATGATCAGGGTTCAGGCCGCTGTGGCCTTTAGGCCATGTGCGCACGCTGCAGATTTACCGCGGATTTCACTGCAGAAATGCTGCAGAAAATGTTTATAACATTTCTGCAGTCCTTCTCCAGCAAAATCTATGGGGATAAAAAAAAAAAGCTGTGCGCACACTAAGTTTTTTTTATCCAGCGGATTTACCTGTAGAATTTCTGCTGTGGAATTAATATGCATGTCACTTTTTTCTGCAAGTCCCTGCCGTTTTGACATTATTGGTAAAAAAACGCAGGGACCAACCTACGGCAAAACCGCAGAAAATCCATGGCAAAACCGCATGCGGATTTCGTTGCGGTTTGGTGCAGTTTTTTACTGCTGGCGCAGGATTCTTTCACAGGGTCCAGTTTTTCCTTAAGAAAAAGTCATTTTCTAGTGCGCACATAGCCTTAGCTCTATTTTCCCTGTGACGATCACTCGCATCTCCACAAGCATAAATTGACATACTACGTCTCATGTCAGTTTATGCTGCGGAGAAAAGAAGCACAGTGGGTATGGGATGTCTAAATCGCAGCGTTTTGGATGCAGGGTCCAAAAACGCTGCAAACCCGTATACTGTGCGCCCACCCTAAGGCTATGTTCACAAGTTGCTTTTTTGCTGCAGCAAAACTTGGTCTCGTCGCAGAAAAAAAAAAAAAAAAAAAAAGCATGTGCGTGCGATTTCTGGGGTCTCCTAGCTTTTGCTGGTACCGTAAAAAAAAAAAAAAAGTGAATTTACACTTAATTTTTCGCGCACCATTTTTCAAGCAGTGCTGGCTCCCCCCTTTGACGTAAACATTTTATACAATGACACCAGCCCTGCTAGACACAGAATAGATACCTACATCTATATACCGATATTATATTATATTATTATTATTATTATTATTATTATTATTAAAAAGGCATAAAACCAGCAATAAAAAAAAAGAAAAAAAAATTCAACCAGTAATAGTTTTTTTTGGGCTGGGGGGGGTCTGAAAGGTGGAGGGGGTCTGACCAGAATGACTAAAATAAGGCTCAGGCCTTACGAGACAGACTGACCGACCAAAATGATGTCTGACCCTCATCGTCAGTCAATGCTTAAAGGGGTTATCCGGCTTATTTTGAGTTTTTTCATTATTACCCTATTGGGCTACATTGGGCCAGGTAAGTAGATAGAGACCACTTACCTGCCCTGCTGTCAGCCCCTCTCCCCCGGCTCAGAGTGGTCAGGTGACCGCTCCTGCCACGATTTTGTTGCTTCCGGTCATTTCATGTCAACATGGGCAGGGCCATGTTGACATGCAAATCTGGAAACAGCATGTCGCCTCCCTGCTGGGCGGGTACAGTGCGTGGAGTCCCCGCCCCCCTTCCCTGCACCCTCCCACACATTCCTCCGCACCCCGTACTCTGCCCACAACCTCCCCCTGCAGTGCTGTGGGGTCCGTCACCTGGGGGAGGGGCCTGGCGGCGGCTGCCGTGGTGTCAGCACCAGCACCGGGCCCCTGCTCAGGATAGCACATTCAAATGTACCGGCATCACAGATCACAGATGCCGGTATATTTGAAAGCGCTGATGAGAAGGAGCGTTGCGCTTCTCATCACTGCCCCGCTGTCTGTGCTCTCTTCAGCACAGCGGTAACGTCACTACTGTGCTGATATGGCCAGAGCACAGACCGCACACAAACGTGCAGGAGCGGCGGGGACCGAGGACGGGTATGTACTCCCTACATGTGTTCCCTATGGGGAAAGGGGGGGGGGTCGGTACAGAGCGCCGTGTGTGTATGCGGTGCACAGCCCGATGTGTGTATGCGGTGCACAGCCCGATGTGTGTATGCGGTGCACAGCCCGATGTGTGTATGCGGTGCACAGCCCGATGTGTGTATGCGGTGCACAGCCCGATGTGTGTATGCGGTGCACAGCCCGATGTGTGTATGCGGTGCACAGCCCGATGTGTGTATGCGGTGCACAGCCCGATGTGGGGCTGTTATTTGCAATGCTGTAGTGATAATAGGTCAGTGCTGGGGCAGAATATAGACATGGAATGTGTGTGTGCAGGGGGCGGGCAGGGGGCGAGGCTGGACACTGGGGAGGGGCTGGACAGTGAGGCCGGGCGGTGCCAGCTGTGACTGGGAGGTTTGGCACAGGAAGTGGTCAGTTTGCTAGAGCTGAATGTAAACAGAGAGCTGCAGAGAATAAAGGGTGAATTCAAGAGGAACAAAAGTTAGAAAACAAAAAATAATGTAGGGGTGATTTATATGACAATACAGCACAGATTAGCTTAAACTCAAAAATTTTTGTTATGTCGGACAACTCCTTTAAAAGGGTTTGTCCAGGTTTAGCACAATGTCTGCAATCACTATGTGACCTTAGACTTGTGAATCCTCTCAGTGCAAAACCTCTGGATTGTGCGGAGTCTGGAACAGGCGGTCATGTACCAAAGCTGGACAACCCTTTTAAAATAAAAAATTTCTTTAAATTTTTCCTTTTTTTGCCTCCTGAACCCAGAAGACGATCAAAATAAGTCAATTATGTTGCTACATTGTAGATAGCTGTAAAAAAAAAAAAAAAAAAAAAAAATAATGATCTGCACAGTTCTCTCTCTTCTTCCGCAGCATCACAGTTTTGGAAGACTTTGTCTACTTCACACATCCATGCTTAAACACGTATGTGTAAAAAATGGTATCAGTGTCAGGTTTTGGATCAGTATCATCGGTGTGTCATTTTTTATACCATCCATGTGTCATCAGTATTTCACAAAGGGATCATTAAGTACAAAGCTTCTCCTATACTTTGCAATGGAAAGTACACACAGCACACATATGGCACACCGCTTATACAGGGATGCGATAGATGTGCTGTACGGGTTTTTCACAGACCCATAGACTTGTATTGGTCCTTGTTACTTGTGCTGTCAAAAAGAAAAACAAAAAAAAACAAAAAAACGAACGTCTGAGTTTTGCACAGATATGTAAAAACATGGACACATGAAGATCACCACAGCTTATAATGGGTACGTGTGGTATCCGTAGAAAAATGATACCCCACATACTGGATGCACAAATATATGAAGGGGGCCTAAACCATTGGGTCACCTGTAGAGATAGTAACACCTCAGATTTAGACTACATTCCCACAATGAGTATTTGGTGAGTTTTTCCATGTTGCAGATTTCATGCACCTATTAGCTAAAGTTAGGTGACTTGCCTTTTTATTACTTTTTTTTTTTAACACCTGCATGACAAAGGACAAATTATATATATATATATATATATACATATATATATATATATATATATATATATATACACATACATACATACATATATATATACGGTATATATATATATACATACATACATATATATATACGGTATATATATATATACATACATACATATATATATACGGTATATATATATATACATACATACATATATATATACGGTATATATATATATACATATATACATACATACATATACACATATATATATATATATATATATATATATATATATATACATATATACATACATACATATACATATATATATATACATATATACATACATACATATACACATATATATATATATATATATATATATATATATATATATATATATATATATATATATATATATATATATATATATATATATATATATATATATATATATATATATATATATATATATATATATATATATATATATATATATATATATATATATATATATATATATATATATATATATATATATAAACATACATACACACACACGTATATTTATAAATATACACGACCCTGGGTGTGTGTGTGTGTGTGTATGTATGTAATCAAATGCTTATGTTAACGGAAAAATACATAAACTGTTATGACTCCTGGAAGAAGGGGCGGAAAAAAAAAAATTACAAAAAAAAAAAACGCCCAGGGGTTGTGTTTCGAGTGCCTTTTTAAAAATAGTGTATTACTTTTTTGACATCCTGTTTTGATCTGTTAGGTTTTAAATAAAGCTGCTTTGTTGGTTTGTTTTTTTTTTATATTTCCTAGTATTGTATTTGGCTTTGATAAAACTTGATTAATACAGTCATGTGTGGATGATTTTACCAGTGGAATTTCTGCATGTAATGCAATTCTTTGTGGAAGAATCCGGAGCATAAAACAATGTGCTCGCAAGAGAAGCTCACATGCTTCAGATTTCATAAAGTCACTGCAAGTCAGATTGTGCAGCGAGAAAAACAAAAACAAACCTCATGAAAATCTCAGTGATGAAACTAGACCTAAAGGCCCTCTGCGCACGCTGCGGATTTGCTGCAGAAAATGTGTCTAACATTTCTGCAGTCATTCCCCAGCAAATCCTATGGGTTTTAAAAAAAATAATGTGCGCACACTGCGTTTTTTTTTTTTTTTTTTTTATACCTGCGGATTTACCCGCGGATTTTCCGCTGCGGAATTAATGAGCTTGTCACTTCTTTTCTGCAGGTACCTACGTTTTTTGCCATAGAGGACGGTAAAAATCCACAGGGACGATGCGGATTTCGTTGCGGTTTTGGTGCGGTTTTTTACTGCGGGTGCAGGATTCTTTAAGAGGGTCCGGATTTTCCTTAAGAAAAAGGCACTTTCTAATGCGCACATGGCCTTAATGGGCCTAATTCATCAGTTTTCACACCAGTATTTTTAAGTAAAAGCCTTTAAAATTTGCATATTTTTGGGGCAATTGGCGGCTGCACTAAAATTACTTTTACGGTTCTTACGCCATTTTTGCTCAGTTGTGACATTGTGTGAGGAGCTGATACTTGGCGGCAGCCGCTTGTCAAATCCATGATGAGTGGCGGCATGCTTTACACTGCAAGTCTTAGGCTATGTGCACACACTACAGGTTTGTTTCTTCAGAGAAAAACGCACCCTCTGGCAGGAAAAGAAAAAAAAAAAAACATGCGTTTTTGCCACGCGTCGGTGCATTTTTTGCCCATGCATTTCACTATATTCAATAGAAAAATGCAGGTCAACAACGCAGGAAGAATTGACATGCTGCTTCGTTCAACTGCAACCAAAACTGCAAGGAACAAAGAAGCAATGTGCACATGGCATTTCTGAATTCTCAGACTTTGCTGGGGAAGGAAATGCATGTAGTTTAGAACAAACTGCACCAAAAACTGCACTGTGTGCACAAGGCGTTACTCCTGCAGTGTCTGGGGTAGGATTTGCTGCAAGGTGCACGCCACTCTTCCAACGCTCCTGATTCATGAAGCGGCGTGTCACTGTGGCATTAATGCCAACTTATATCCAGCGTGAGCCGAGTGTCATGCGACTGTGATCCGATCCAGCAGCTGCGGAGGAGAGAGCAGGAGCTGCGGAGGAGAGGGCAGGATTCATTTTCCCTCATCTCCTCCATTGTCAGCTGATGCGATTATCCCACTGCACTTGGATGACACCCGAGTGCAGTCCAATATTTCACTCACACCCATAGACTTCTATGGGTGCGAGTGACATGGCTCTCGCTGACAATCGTAGCATGCTGCGACTTTTCTCTCATCTAGAATCTGGATAAGGCTGGAAACACACCTATGCGTGTAAAATCGGTCCGACTAGGCTGGAAAAAACTTAGCTGATTTTAGTTCACGTTAGGTCAGAGTGTAACGCAAGTGCGATGCTTGTTTTGAATAATTTAATGATTTGACTCGCGTGTGTAATGCGATTGAGATGCATGTTTCCTGCAACATCTTAAAATTAATTCGATTACACGTGTCAGATAATCAACCTTTGGAAATGTGATGTCACATTCATCTGTTGAATAATGAATGAGCGATGTTACTGCCACACTCGCAAATTGGAACGCTGGTGCGAGTGTGTGATCCTTCTTTAAACATGCTTCCATAGGAAATCATTGAGAAAAATGGTGTGAGAAACTCGCAAAAAAGCAGCATGCTGCGATTTTTTTCTCAGTCCGATTTGGACTGAGAGAGAAAAAAAAAAAAAAAAAAACCGCTAATGCGAGCTGAATCATTCACTAACATGTGTCCAATTCCAATGCGAGATTTTCTCGCATTGCACTACTGCGAGAAACTCGCAAGTGAGAAGCCGGCCTTAGAAAGAAGTTGGCCATCTGCTCTCCCTCATTGAATAACATTTGTCCCGACTGCAATGCGAGATTTTCTTGCATTGCACACGTCTGATTAATACGCTCTTGGCAGGAGAAATATCACGTACAATACGTTTGCCTATATATATATATATATATATATATATATATATATATATATATATATATATATATATATATATATATATATATATATATATATATATATATATATATATATATATATATATATATATATATATATATATATATATATATATTATAATTTTTTTTATTTAAATACTATAAAAAAAAGCTAAGGAATTGACATGATGCAGATTTTAAAAATAATAAATAATTTAAATTTTTTTTTTATGTATGTATGTATGCATGTGTATATATATACACATACATACATAAAAAAAAAATTTAAATTATTTATTATTTTTAAAATCTGCATCATGTCAATTCCTTAGCTTTTTTTTCTATACTATTTAAATAAAAAAAAATTATATATATTTTAAATGCTGCAAAGGCTCAAACGCGTGTAAAAGCCCTGAATGAGTTGGATAATCGGATTACATTATACAAGCTATATGGGACACGTGTGCTCCTTATAACTGGTTCCTAAACCCTTCAGTACTGTTATACATGCAGCCAACACCGCACACTGCTTCATTTCTGTCACATACAGGTGTGTATCCATAAGTGGATGGGGTAATTCTCCCTGATGTGATCCAGCTGCACACACGACTGACAGCAGAGCCAGCCTCGTGCACAAGATGGAAGGATGAATATTTCCAAGAAGACCGTGTTCTCCCAGTCCCCTTTCCTATGATGTCAATGGTGTAATCCATGGGAGTGGCACACCACTGATGTCACCCGCTTTATGAAGAGGAGCTTTTATTGGAAACACCAGCTTATTATACAACAGGACATGAAACACACAAACTAAATTATTTACAACATACGACTTGTTTTATAACAAAAATCACATTATAAAAAAGACTCGAGGGCAAGAAGGAAAAGTAGCTAAAAGCAGAAAGGCTTCTTTCTAATATGGCAAGGTAAATGAAAAAGATCCTGTGGAGGGAAGGGCACAATAGGGTCTTACCAGGTAGACAAGGGAAGAGATGGAGACTATTGTCCTCAGCTATAGGGGTGTGAAAGGGTCCCAAACACCTAGACCAGCATGTAATGGTGGAGATAGCTGCGGCAGCGGAGATTCAGGCAGGTAGGAGCATCAAAGGAGATCGGTTGTCATCGCCGCACTTTTCCACCACTCAGAAGACGAAAATTAAATCAATCATTTGAGTCTTTATTGAAAGAGCTTATACAAGTCAACGCGTTTCTGGGGTCACAGCCCCCTTCTTCAGGACAAAATAGCAGGACAAGGATCTTTTTATTTACACCCATACAAAGCAATGAGGAAGTGCATAAACGCTGTAATAACAGCCAGAAAAAAAAAAAAAAAAAAAAAAAAAAAACACACAACAACAGGTTATTTCCTGCCAAGAAATGAGGTTTTGCTAGTTTTACTTCGGAAGAAAGAGCACAAAAACACCCTGTGTGAACATAGCGTAAAATAAATAAATAAATAAATAAACCAGACGTGCAAAAAAGTAACAAGTTAACGGAATATTATAATATATATCACGATATAGAGATATATATAGATATCATACAGGCAAATGTCTATAGAATCAGTCTGCTCCCTGACAGAACATACCCAGCACCAGGATGGAGCTCAAATTTTTTTTTTTTTTTTTTTAAATCCTTGAAAAAAAAAAAAAAAAAATTAAAGATGGTGTGGGATTCCTCCTATTTTAGCACACCGCTGGGGGTTGGTATTCTCAGGCTGGAAAAATCTATGTTACACTGGTTTTACATCAGCGTTTTCCTGCCGCACAGCCAGATCCAGCATAAAAGTGTAGTACAGTTCAATACAGTTCACTGGCAAGCTCCGGGCACATGCGGTCATGTGACCGAAGCATGTGGCAGCATGTGACCGGGGCTTGCCGCACTGTCTGTAAACTGTACTACACTTATGCCGGATCTGGCAGTGCGGCAGGAAAACGCTGATGTGAAACCAGCCTTATTGGGCCCTTCCCAGCCTGAAAACAGCAGCTTGTAGTCGCCTAACCAGAAGTGCTACATTCATTAGATCACCCTGGTACGGTGTTTTGTTATTTGTTTTTCTTTTTTTAAGTCAGTGTTCCAGACTTGGCACAAACCTCGAACTTTGCTGTTTGGGTTTGCTCATCCCTAATTAGTACACATTTCATCCATTACTTATCTGTGATCAAAACCAGCTGATTTCATGACCTGCACATCTGTGTTTGGTGACCAGGTCAGGAAACCTTTTGAACCATGATGTTAAAGTAAACATACAGCAGGCCAGACATTTGTACGGAGCACAAACCTACCACTTACAAAACAAAGTGCCTACTTCATGTAAAGGCTGCTAGCACTACTGTACATGTTATTTTCAGTATAGGGGCCAACATGTTCTGATATTTCAAATAATAGATATTTGTAACCACTAGAGAAAAAAAAAAAAAAAAAAAAGGAAATAAAAGGAAATAAAAAGCCCTAGTGACACATCTGTGAGCAATTATAGAGGGTCATTGCCATCTCAAAGTATTGGCTTATTGTGGAGCGGTAATCCTGAGAACGGAGGGCCCCCGTTTGCGCGCACACACACACACACACACACACACACACACCTCTCACCTGTATACACACCTGCACATTAGGCTGCTTTCACACTACATTTTTTAACATGCGTCATGAACGTTTTTTGCTGCAAAAGCGTATCCTGCTTTTACAGCAAAAAAACGCATGCAAACGCATGTATTATTTTGCAGGATCCTGTCACTTTAAGTTTATGGGCGGGCATTGGAGTCATGTGATCGGGAGTCAGTGGAACTGAACGTGATAGACTGGGAGCCGGCTTCTGACAGCTGTGGAATCTCGTAACCAAGGTAAACATCGGGTAACTTGTTTGGATACCCGATATTTACATTGGTTATGAGCGTCTGCAGCTGCTAGGAGCCGGGCTGCCTGCTCCCTGCACACGTAACCAAGATAAACATCGGGCAACTAAGACCGCAGTTACCCGATGTTTACCTTGGTTACGAGCGTCCTCCGCTCTCAGGCGGGGGGAGAGTGGAGGGAGAGGGAGGGGGAGGGAGGGAGGTGGAGAGAGGGGTAGTGGGAGGGAGAGAGAGAGGGAGGTGGAGAGAGAGAGACTGATCACGCCAGGATGGTTTCTGGGCATGCTCAGTAGAGCAAGCAGGATCCTGTCTATCAGCATGCCAGCGTTCACATGCTGTTTAGTCAGGATCCAGCAATTTGCAGTATTTGGACACAGCTCAAAAAAGCTACAAGTAGCGTTTTTGAAAAAAGTTAAAAAACTGCAAGTCGCTGGATCCTCACTATAACGCACGCAAACGCAGGTGAACGCATGTTAACGCGAGTCCATTGCAAATGCATTGAAATGAAAAGGCATTTACACTGGATCCGTTTTTGCGTTAAAAAAACGTTCATGACGGATGTTAAAAAAACGTAGTGTGAAAGCAGCCTTAATCAATCTGAAAATTAGCAGTGATTTACTGGCCTGTGTAAGCAGGTGACCCATACTTGTAGGCAGCACATCATCCGTTTACACAGAATGAAATGCTGCCGATTAGGATTTTAATGCCGTCATAAACTAATCATATAACCTGACAAACGAGCTTTTTACTTATTCATTGGGTAATTTATGGCAGATTTACACAAGCAGGTAATTTGCAAACATGCTAACGAACGCTCGGTCCAGATAATTCGCTCATCTACTCTGGCAGTGGCTTTTCTGTCAAAGAATCCAGATTTTCTCCTTAAAGGAAGCCTGTCGGGTGCAATCTGCAAGTCTGGGTGTATACCGCTCATCACTGTATACAGTAGCATAAACAAACAGACCTTTAGAAAAAGTTTTTCTAAAGATCGTATATTGCTAATGAGTGCAGGGACTAGTCCCGAGGGCGTTTTTTCCCTCAGCTAGTCAGCCCACATAGCATGGTAGCACACACCTGTGGGCGTACTAACATGCTAATGAATGCGCAGCTTCACACATACCTAACTGATGGCGACTGGAGGAGGTTGGATGCGCACTGGGCATGATCTGGAGTCCTGATCCCTTCCGGTCATGCGCACTGTACCTCACTGGAGCCAGGAAGCTTACACCCGGCATCAGTTTAGTGCATATGAACGGAAGTTCCGGGTACTCTGGATCATGCGCAGAGCGCATCCATCATCCGCCATGAAGAATGAGGTATGTGCGGTGAAGCTACGCATTCATTAGCATGTTAGTATGGTAGCACGCCCCTGTGGGCGTACTATGTGGCCGACTAGCTAAGGAAACAAACGACCTCGGGACTAGTCCACACACATTAGCATATAATATACAATCTATAGAAATACTTTTTCTAAAGATCTCTTCATCTAGGCTAGTGTATACAGGCACGGTTAGGCAGGGGTGAGCCATATGCACCCAGAACTGCTCGTGGTACTGGATGCATACTGCACCTGACAGGCTCTCTTGCAACATCATCTGGTGTGAAAAAGTTGGGGGTCCCATAGTTAGATCATAATTAGAGTCTTGGTGGTTTTAGACAACCTTAATTCATGAGGGGTCTTAGATCTGTGATTACAGTGGGGGGTTTTTTTGGCCTATTTTAGGATTTTGGTTTGTTTTTTTTAGTCCTGCAATTTTACTGCACTTTCAGAAAATCATAGTAAAAAAACAAACTCTATTGCAAACGCATCATGTAAACATAACTTCTAGAAGTTTCCTCACATTGCACATGGAATACTGTACTGACTTCACATGGAGCACTCTTCTGGATGAAGATCAGAGATTCTCATACGCTTGTACCACCCGCTGCCCCTGGCTGTAGCCGACATGACAGCAGCAGTGACGTCTGAATACAGTTGGGCTCATTTTCTTAATTTTACAAAGGATGCCCATCCAAAATAGATGTAAACTTGGACACCCTTTTATTTACTTTTCATTTATCTATAATGACGCTTGTATTACCCAGATATATTGCCTTTTCCCATCCGTTTCGCTCTCCCTTTATTGCACACTGAATGACAAACTTTAGTGACTAATTATAGTGCTGCCATGACTTTAGGGTACTTTCACACTTGCGTTATTTTCCTTCCGTTACAATCCGCCCTTTTGGGAAACAGCGGAATCCGTTAACGGATTCCGCTGTTTTCCATAGACTTGTATGGTTGACGGATTGTACCAAAAGGAGCTGCGTTGCTTCCGCTGGGCGACGCTCCGTTGCTTCCGCCCAGCGGGAGGAACGCAGCATGTAACGTTATTTTGAGCAGCGGAATCCTCTGGATTTCACTGCGCATGCTCTTTTTTTTTTTTTTTTTAAATCAAACTTTATTTTGGCTCGCGGTGGCCGAACGTTCAGCTGAGCGCCCGGCCGTCGGCAAGCGACAGCGCTCAGCTGAATGACCGGCCACCAGCATGCCCGGCCGCCGGCAAGTCACAGCGCTCAGCTGAGCGCCCGGGCGCCGGCAAGTGACAGCGATCAGCTGATCACCCGGCGGCCGGTTGCAGGGAGCGATCAGCTGATCACCCGGCGGCCGGGAGCGATCAGCTGATCACCCGGCGGCCGGCTGCAGGGAGCGATCAGCTGATCACCCGGCGGCCGGCTGCAGGGAGCGATCAGCTGATCACCCGGCGGCCGGCTGCAGGGAGCGATCAGCTGATCACCCGGCGGCCGGCTGCAGGGAGCGATCAGCTGATCACCCGGCGGCCGGGAGCGATCAGCTGATCACCCGGCAGCCGGCTGCAGGGAGCGATCAGCTGATCACCCGGCGGCCGGCTGCAGGGAGCGATCAGCTGATCACCCGGCGGCCGGCTGCAGGGAGCGATCAGCTGATCACCCGGCGGCCGGCTGCAGGGAGCGATCAGCTGATCACCCGGCGGCCGGGAGCGATCAGCTGATCACCCGGCGGCCGGGAGCGATCAGCTGATCACCCGGCGGCCGGGAGCGATCAGCTGATCACCCGGCAGCCGGGAGCGATCAGCTGATCACCCGGCGGCCGGGAGCGATCAGCTGATCACCCGGCTGCAGGGAGCGATCAGCTGATCACCCGGCAGCCGGGAGCGATCAGCTGATCACCCGGCGGGCGGGAGCGATCAGCTGATCACCCGGCGGCCGGCTACTGGGAGCAATCAGCTGATCACCCAGCGGCCGGCTGCAGGGAACGATCAGCTGATCGTTCACTATAGTCTGCCGCTGGTAAAACCGGGAAAAAAAAAAAAAAAAATCAAAACGAATTGCGTTGTTTTGCAGCATCCGTTGCATCCGTTGTGTCACTATATGCAACACATCCGTTGCATCCGTTACACAACGCAATGCAACGGATACCGTTCAACGCAAGTGTGAAAGTAGCCTAACCTGCCTAGAAATAAAAACGTATTGCCGGCTTATTTACCAAGCATTTATATTTAGCATCAAAACAAAGCCTTAAAGCCATAATAGAAATTACAATTAAACAATGGTTATTCTTTCTGGCTCAGTTAGAAGTGACATGAAAACATTCCAGGATCTCAAAAACCAACGAGGCTTTATAAAAACACAATGCAATTAGGGCTTCAGATTCTAAACACTCTTCCGGATTGTACGGCCGCAAAGATGATCCATAACATAAACACATAGTAACACCGGGGCATAAACCGATGCAAGCACTACTGCCAAAGACTAACATGCCTGGTAATCTGCTGGATAATGCAATGCATGCAGGGTTGTCAGCTTGTGTCAATCAGCGGGGCTTTGGGTAAATTAGGGCACTGAGGAACACCTCTATTACAGGGCCCAGACTTTATTTACTCTGCCCCTACAGCAGATCTGACACTTGCTTACATGGCTTTTCTGTGCTGCAGCAATACTACATATATTATCACTGTACAAACATGGCTAAAAGGCTCCAGCTGGACCCGGGATAAGCAACAGCATATAATGTAATCAACTAATGGGCATATCTAACATGTCAGAAATACTTGGGCTATGTGCGCACAGTGCGTTTTTCGCGGCGTTTTTGCGCGTTTTTGGCCTCAAAACTGCAGGACTTTGCTTCCCCAGCAAAGTCTATGAGTTTTCATTTTTGCTGTCCGCACACATCTGTTTTTTTTCAGCTGCGTTTTTGTGGTGCCACAAAAACGCAGCATGTCAATTATTCCCGCGTTTTTCACTGCGCTTTTCATCCATTGAGTGCAATGGGATGTTGAAAGACGCAATGAGAAACTCAAATTGCAAATATAGCTGCGTTTTGGTGCGTTTCTAAGACCAAAAACGCAGCTATAAACGCAGGAGGTGGGTAGTAAAGTGACGTGTACAGGAAGAGGATTCCTTCTGTCAGTAAACACAGAAGCGTGAATCCTCCCGGTACCGTCACCGCCGCTTCCACCTCCGGTCCTGTGCATGTATGCTGCCGTGCGGCGCCATGTCTGGGCGGGAGATGGAAGCGGCAATCAAAAGTGAACAGTAGAAAAAAAAAAAAGTTATACTCACCTGTCTGCAGGGTCCCGGTGCCATGCCCGCTCCCATCTCCTCTCACGGTATCGTCGCTCCGGCAGTGTGCAGTCTCCCCGGGTACGTATGCCTGCAGGATGCAGGACCTGGCGATGGATCACCTGATGCAGTCACCTGACGCATCAGGTGATCGTAAGTATCGCGGTGACGCGGGCGCCCGGCCGGCTATCAGCTGATCCTGCCGTCAGGAGACTTCATCCCTGATTACCGGCAGCTGCTGCAGCGATCGGACAGGATCAGACTCCCGCCCCATCGCTGCAGGAGCTGCCGGTAATCAGCACATAAGTGAGTATTATTTTTTTTTTTTTTTTTGCACCGATGCTTCAGCTGATTGTATAATCGGCTTTTATACAATCAGCTGATGTGTGATGTGCTTCAGCCCCTAGAACCTGACACATCATCTGATCGCTTTGCCTTCCAGCAAACCGATCAGATGATATTGGATCCGGATTGGACGGCGCGGGACCCTTGACCCAGGATTACTGCGGAGGGGGGTGCTTTATTTCAATAAAGATGGAGTCACTAATTGTGTTGTGTTTTATTTCTAATAAAAATATTTTTCTGTGTGTTGTGGTTTTTTTTTATCTTTACTAGAAATTCATGGTGGCCATGTCTAATATTGGCGTGACACCATGAATTTCGGGCTTAGGGCCAGCTATACAGCTAGCCCTAACCCCATTATTACCCAGCGAGCCAGTCGGCATCAGGGCAGCTGGAAGAGTTGGATACAGCGCCAGAAGATGGTGCTTCTATGAAAGCGCCATTTTCTGGGGTGTCTGCGGGACTGCAATTCACAGCGGGGGTGCCAAGAAAGCATGGGCACCCTGCACTGTGGATTCCAATCCCCAGCTGCCTAGTTGTACACGGCTGGACTCAAAAATTAGGCGAAGCTCACGTCATTTTTTTTTTTAATTATTTCATGAAATTCATGAAATAATTAAAAAAAAAAAAAGGGCTTCTCTATATTTTTGGTTCCCAGCCAGGTACAAATAGGCAGCTGGGGGTTGGGGGCAGCCCGTACCTGCCTGCTGTACCCGGCTAGCATACAAAAGTATGGCGAAGCCTACGTCATTTTTTTTTGGGGGGGGGGCAAAGAAATCCTGCATACAGTCCTGGAAGGAGGATGCTGAGCCTTGTAGTTCGACAGCTGCTGTCTGCTCTCCTGCATACACTATTGGATGGAGGATGCTGAGCCTTGCAGTTCTTCAGCTGCTGTCTGCTCTCCTGCATACACTATTGGATGGAGGATGCTGAGCCTTGCAGTTCTTCAGCTGCTGTCTGCTCTCCTGCATACACTATTGGATGGAGGATGCTAAGCCTTGTAGGTCTGCTCCCCCTGACTCTCCCTCAAGCATACAGTCCTGGATGGAGCATGCTGAGCCTTGTAATTCTGCAGCTGCTGTCTGCTCTCCTGCATGCACTATTGGATGGAGTATGCTGAGACTTGTAGTTCTGCAGCTGTCTGCTCTCCTGCATACATTAGTGGAGAATGAAGAACATATTGAAGAAGGAAATGACATCAGACCTTTTTTTTTGTTCACTGATAAAAAAACGCATAAAGACGCAGTGAGCAAAAACGCAGCATAACGCAGCAAAAAAACGCACCAAATCGCGGCAAAACGCGCGCGTTTTTTGCCGCGTTTTTTTGCCGTGGGTGCGTTTTTGTGCGTTTTTTGCCACAAAAAACGCACAAAAACGCAGCGTCAAAAAAACGCAGTGTGTGAACATAGCCTTATACTCCAGGGGTCGGCGATGGGCCCTCAAGATTTGTTTGCCCGTTTGTAATAACGCCTTCTGAACAAGGTTAGTGACAATTAGTAAATTATCTTTAAGTACATAAAACACACATGTATTTTGCATGTTACATTAGAAGGCATATGATTACTGTATGTGCATGCTATACACACACACCAAAAATAACAAAATATTGCCATGATTGATCAGTTTGTTAGCATATATCTGGTTAAAATATCGCAACTCTTAGGCTATGTGCCCACGTTGCGTTGTGTCCCTGCAGAAATTTCTGCAGCAATTTGAACACCACATGTACGCTTCAAATCACTGCAGAAACACTACGTAATGAAAAGCCGATTTCATAAGTTCTGGATGCAGCACCTCCCATAGACAGAGCGGGACCTGCATCCAAAGCGCACGGAATAAGCGACATGTTGCTTTTTAGAACGCAGCGATTTGGCAGCATGCAAATCACTGCGTTCTAAAACGCAACGTGCGCATGGATTATGCACAATCTTCATAAATTGTGCTGAAGACGCATGCAGTTACGCTGCAGTGCAGATCACAGCGTAACTGCATGCAATAGGCACACATGGACACACAGCCTTACAGATGTCCCAGGCAGCGCCTACCAGTTTTTTTTTTGGGGGGGGGGGGGGGGGTTCATGGATGGAGCTCATGGGAAGGGACACATATGGTGATATATTTTCTGCCACTAAATTGTCATAGATTATGGCACATGTACTCTAGTCCCCGGCTGGAGTAACATTTTTGCTGCTGCGTCAGCATCTGAGAGAGGCGTTCACTTCTTAATGAATTTGGAGCATCTTTCTCCGGCACGCTGTTCATCAAAACTGGAGGAAAAAAAGCGCTAGCCTTTAAGAATAGGAGTCTATCTTTTTATAGCTATGCAAATGCAAAGACTGTCACAAAGTGATATTTACTGTTAAAAGTAGTGGTAACATGTAAAAGCCAGAAGTAATACACATCACAAAAATATATTAAAAAAAAGTTAAAAGCTGTAAAGAATCAAATAAGTCACTGAACAGAGAAGCAAATCAGCTGGATAATATCAGTCCTCCCATCCATCACTCAATAGCCCAGACAAGTATTAAAAAAAAATAAGGACGCTTTCCATGACCTGGTATTTGGAATTACACTAGACTTTTTGTTATAGGTAGCACTAATCTTAAACAAGCGGTCCCCCTCCTGATTATCTGGTGTTCCTATGGTAGTGTAATTATTACATACAGGCACTGCCTGAGGTACAGACATCAAACTTACATAAGATGTAAAATAACTGCTACTGCTCACCTCCTCGCTCACATCTCCGGCTGCCCCTCTGTTCGCCATCCGGTACTCTCCTTTGCACGGTCATGTGCAGCACCTCCGGCCTCCTCTCTATAAGCCATGACATCCAGCCATGGCTAGGCCTCAGCCGTCACTGTGTACTGTAAAGTTGGAACGTCAAAACAAACATGCAACGTGACCTTATAATGTGCAGTTGCTTCCCAGGCCTAGACATGGTCGGAAGACTCGGCATATAGTAAAGTGGCCAGAGACATGGTGCATGACCACGGAAAGTAAAGGACCACACAGCAAAGGTGAGCAGACCTATTTACCATTTATCAGCCTTGTATCTATCCCAGCTTACATACAAATTCAACTTCCGAACAAACCTACAGAGCCCAATATGTCACCTGAAGGCTGCCTGTATAACAAACATTTGGAGCAGCACACCTCCGCTGTGTGGGTCTCACCCGCCCGCCCAATAATGCCATGAGAGCAATATGTGAAGTCTGCAGCATAGCTGTCAGCCAGCGCCCTTCTTACACCGCTCTGAAGATGTGCTCCACACACGAGAGCATTTTGTCAGAAATTGACCCAGGCGCGTCAGTGATAAGGGGATATCAGTGGGGCTTTGCTGCTATAAATGCATCAGTACCTTATCCATAATCACACTAGGAACCTATTTAGGCTATGTTCACACAAGGGTGTTTTTGCAGCGTCCTGTGTCTTGATCTAGAGGCAGGATGTCTCCTGGGAGTCATCTGCAGTTTTGGTGCGGTTTTTGTGGGGATTGACCTGGATCTGGCACACTGGTAGTAAGAAAGAAAGAAAAAAAAAAAAAAAACAAGCGCACTATACTGACCAGTCTCCAGTAGATGCTAGAGTGTATGGGCTCCTTCCAGGTATGACATCATTCAAATGGCCCTCATCACAAGGGGGCGAAGCATGTTTGTAGTGGAAGGGAGAAACCATAGTCAAGCTCACTAACCCAGCTGGTCACGCCCACTAGAAGGAGCCCATACATTCTAGGCTCAATTGTACCTGCTCCCGTGGCCCCCTCCTACTTCTAGTGCCACTCATTAGCCTCATGCATATTCACGGCTTCCCTCCCCGGAGTCTGTGGGTCTATGGTACAGTAAAAAAAATAAAATATAAAAAAAAAAAAACAAATAATGACGTAGGGTTTCCCCATATGGTAACCAGCACAGATAAAGCCCAAGGCTACAGGCTGCAGCCCCCAGACCCGTGTGCATATCTTGGCTGTTTATCAAAATAAGGAGGGACCCCATGCTGTTTTTTAATTATTTAAATAACTAATAAAAACAAAAAAAAAAAACAGCGTGCGTTCCCCCTAATATTGATACCCAGCTAAGATAAAGCCCACAGCTGGGGGCTGGTATTCTCAGGCTGGAGCCCCAACCTAAAAAAATCAGCCAGCAGCCGCCCAGGATTGTTGCATTCATCAGATGAAACAACCCCAGCACTTAACCCAGCTCTTCCCGAATTGCCCTGGTGCGGTGGCAATCAGGGTAATATCAGGGGTTAATCGCAGCTCATAGCTGCGACTGAGCCCTAGATTGGTAATGGTAGGTGTCTATGAGACACCCCCATCACCAATCTAATGTGAAAAGAAAAGAAATCCTTTATTTGAAGAAAAAAAAAAAAAAAAAGCCCCCTCTTTCACCATTTTATTAACCCCATAATCACACCCCTGCAGGTCCGACGTAGTACACACGAGGTCCCACGATGATTCAGCTCTGCTACATCTTAAGATCACAGCAAGCGGCCATAGAACAGGACTGCCCGCTGTGAGCTCCAGAGAATGAATGAGCCGCATGATCACAGGTCATTTCACTCAAGTGATTTCCGGTCACAGCTGGAGATACCTGGAACTGTAAATAGCCTGAGTGAGGTCACCACTGAATGCGCGGCTCATTCATTCTCTCTACACTAGACCCGCAGACCAGTTCTGTAATTGGTTGCAGTCATTTCCTGGGGGCGCGTCTTACTGCAACCAATCACAGATGAAAGCAGTGAATATGTAATGAACATGGAACTGCAGGAGCCGCGGGAGCATACAGCCGTGCCGGTGATTCGGTAAATATAGCATGCCTGCTCTAATCCCCCTATCCCCACCACCATTTTTAAGTGCCGACCAGATACCCTGGATCAATTTCGGACTGGATAATTTTTTTTTTTTTTTTATTAACCCAGTTAGATACGCCGATCCAGGGTATCTGTGAGTCCACCTGTCACTAGGCTGAAAATCCATGGCAAAAGGATTGAAGGTGAAAAGAATTGACATGTTCATTCTCTTCACAACGCAGCAAAACCAGAGGAGTTTCACAAAACCGTCAGGAATAAATCCTGAGGCGTGGATGGATTTGCATAACACCAAGGCAAAGCGGTAGCTAAAAAACGCTCAGTGTGAACATAGCATTAAAGAGAATTTTTAAAGCAGAAAACCTTTTACTGTCAACAGTTTAATGATCCCCACAGACAGATTTTGTAGCCAACCAATTGGAATGAAACCTATCTAATGACTATACTCATGTTTCAGTCTGCTTTCATTTAACAGTTTGCTAATATTTATGTACTCGATAGAACCCAAATAAGACTAGAAAAATAGCAGATTTTTGCTTCATTTGGATTCTAGATCATATAAAGATGCTAAAACTATTAACTAAAGTCACACATGGGGCTACACTTCCATATAATGGGAGCGGTGAGAAACGAGGACAACACTACAATTCTGGCTGCACATTTATTATACATTGTAGACGCTGAAGCTTAATAATGGGGCATGTCTTCCTGAGAAAAGGGGAGTGTTCTAATGTTCAATATGGCGTACCAAGAAATCCAAATCAGTCCGAATGTAGATGGTCAGATCAGCGTTCGTATAGTAACCTGTTCAGACAGGATGACAGTAGTTACATGAGCACAAAACCACCATTAAAGGGAACCTGACATGTAAAAACCGGCTATTAACCTGAAGCAATGGGGTTAATCTGCAGGTAAAAAAAAAAAAAAAAAAAAAGATATATAATTAGTCCTGATGCAGTTTGGCAGCCGCACAGAGCCCTGCTGCTGGGGAGAAAATAATTCCTGTCGGCTGCCTCAGGGTTTCAGTCATAGACTGGCAGCCAGGCGCAGTTTCAGACACTGCTCAGTGAGCGACTGTAACAATGCCCGGCACTGACCAAAAGTGCTGAGCCTGCTGACAGTTAGTGCTGTGGTTACAGCTGCTACTTTCCATGCACTGATCGGTGACAAACCATGCTGGTACGACTGAAAGCCTGAATAAAGTTAATTTCCTGTCAGTAGCGGGGCTCGCAGTATGGCAGCCATACAGCATTAGAAGTTTATTAATCTGCAGGTTAATAGCGTTTCATTTACTCCAGTAGTTTTGTGCACATAAGACATCATGGTCTCGGCAGCACTTTCTCTGTACAGTTGTCAATGTGCTGCTAAAAATGTTTTGCTTTTTAAGCAAGTTTTATTAGTTTGTCCGAAGATTAAGCGTTTAGACAGGACGATAATTGGGAAATAAGTGTACCTAGGAAGGTTTGTTCCTAATGATCAGTGTAAATAAATGGGCCCTCAGACTAGACATAGACTTAAATATAACAACCAGCTTAAGTCACTGATCAACCTACAAAATGTAAAAATACTCAACTAAAGGTGAATTTACACAGATTATCTGAATATGTTCCTAGGAATGTTCCTTTCAGGATAATCCTGCAGTGTGAACAGCCACCAATCACCCAAGGGTTAAGTGAAACGGCATAATTGTCAAACTTGTCACATACACTACTCATAAGAAGTTAAGGGTATTTGGCTCTCGGGTGAAATTTATGGACAATGTAAAGTTCTCACTACAGTCATATTTTATCATGAAAGTGCAGCAGTTAAGTAAGAAACATGGAAAGGGAAACAAAAGCCAACAACAGAGGTGCAATACCCCCAAAAACGTCAGTGTCACTGTCTTTATAACTTTTCATGTGACCTTGACGTAGTCTGATACTGTTCACAAGTGGAGTTATTGTCTGTGAAGGCATGGCATCCCACTCTTCTTGAAAGGTGGCCCTCAGGTCATTGAGGTTCAGGGGTACGGTGTTGAGTTACAAGGCTCTACACGCTGAATCAGATGATCTTGTAGTTTTTCTTTTGGATTCAGGTCTGGAGAAAATACAAGCCACTCCATTTGAGGTGCCCCAGTCTCCCGCAGTCATTCCCTAATTATGCGACCTTGATGAGCTAGGGCATTGTTGTCCATGAAGATGAAATTAGACCTGCGTTGTTCACGCAGAAATGACTGAATTAGTGAGGTTATTCCAGTAGTAGGTGTCTATATGACAGAAAAACCCAAAACTAACACCATATTGAAAACTGTACCCCTCAACGTGCTCAAATCCTCATTCAAGATGCTTATTTATTCTTTTAGGTGCGTCACAGGCATTAAAGCAATGTGGAAAGAAAAAGAAACTTTTTCCCAGCAAAAATGTTGCTTTATCCACAAATTTTGCATTTACACAACGGTAACAGGAGAAAATGGATTACACAATTTATTGTGCAATTTTTCGAGTACACAGATAACCTATATGTGGTGGAAATCTACTGTTTGGGCGTACGGCAGGGTTTGAAAGGGAAGGAGCACCATTAAACCTTTGGCATACAAAATCAGCTGGAATCAGTAGGGCATGTCCTGTTGATTGGTGAGCCCCCGGATGTGCCTAAGCAGTGGAAGCGTGCGCGCGCGCACACACACACACACACACGTGACCCCACATTGGAAACTAGACCCCCTCAAGCAATTTATCTAGAAATGTGGTGAGCACTTTGAACCCCCAAGGTGCTTCACAGAACTTATGACGCTGAGGTGTGGGGAAAAAAAAAAAAAAAAAAAAACATACTTTTGGAAACTACACCTCTCATGGAATTCATCTAGGGGTGTAGTGAGCAATTTTAACCCTCAGGTGAGTCACAAAATTGTATTACATTGGGCTGTGAAAATAAAGAAAAAAAAAATTACCATTTTTTCCCCCACTAAAATGTTGCATTGGCCCCAAAGATTTCATTTTAAAAAGGGCAACAGAAGAAACTAGACAATTTCTCCAGAGTTTGCCAGTGGTTGAAAACTACTCTTGGGGCACTGTGCAAAGGCACAATGGCAAAGGAAAAAAAAAAAATTTTGCATTGCTGTAATCTAAGAGCTATAGCTCTTTTTTGTCTGTTTTTCACTGACAAAGCTGCATGAAGTCTTGTTTTTTGTGGGGCAAAATAACGTTTTACGGGATACCATTTTTAATTACATACTACTTTAGGTGTTTTATTCTACCTTTTTTTGGTCAGCTAAATGAAATGCAGGAGAAAATGGAGCCAAAAATGCACATCAGTAAACAATATTCAATTGAAAATTAATTTACTAAATATTAAAATGAGAATCCACAACCATAGAACCAATGTCCATATTTAACCCCTTAACGACCGTGGGCCGTAAAATTACGTCCTAAATGACATAATCTTACTGCCCGCGGTCCTCCGGCGGCAGCATGCCGCGATCGGCACACATCTCAGCTGATTTTCACAGCTGAGATGTGTGCCTGCTAGGCACGAGCAGAATCGTTATCTGCTCGTGCCGATTAACCCCTTATATGGCGCTGTCAATACATGACAGTGCCATTATAAGCGCAATCGCGGTAAAGTTTTACTTACCGCCGAAACCGGAAGTCACGTGACGCGATCGCGTGACTCCCGATAGTTGTCATGGTAGTACAGGGTCATGTGATGACTCCTGTACTACACATGAATTGGTTTCACTTTCGCTGTGCCCGGGGCACAGCAAAAGAGAAAGACAGCGTATCTGCTGTTTACAGCCTTCCACCTGTGATCAGCAGATACTGCAGAGCGATCGGAATGCTGATCGCAATAGCCCCCTAGGGGGACTAGTAAAATAAAAAAAAAAGTAAAAAAATAAGTTTTAAAAAATTAAAAAAAAACAAAAAAACCTAAAAAGTTCAAATCACCCCCCATTCGCCCCATTGAAAATTAAAGGGTTAAAAAAATAAAAAATACACACATTTGGTATCGCCGCGTTCAGAAACGCCCGATCTATCAAAATATAAAATCAATTAATCTGATCAGTAAACGGCGTAGCGGCAAAAAAATTCCAAACGCCAAAACGACGTTTTTTTTGTCACCACAACTTTTGCGCAAAATGCAATAAGAGACGATCAAAACGTAGCATCTGTGCAAAAATGGTACCGTTAAAAACGTCAGCTCGAGACGCAAAAAATAAGCCGTCATTGAGCCTAAGATCCCGAAAAATGAGAACGCTACGGGTCACGGAATATGGCGTAAAACGTGCGCCACTTTTTTCGGACAAACTTCCGATTTTTTTTTAACCCCTTATATAAAAGTAAACCTATACATGTTTGGTGTCTACGAACTCGCACTGACCTGAGGCATCACACCCACACATCAGTTTTACCATATAGTGAATACAGTGCATAAAATATCTCAAAAACCATAGTGCTATCGCACTTTTTTTGCAATTTTTCAGCATTTGGAATTTTTTTGCCATTTTCTAGTACACAATATGGTAAAACTGATGGTTTCATTTAAAAGTACAGCTCGTTCCGCAAAAAATGAGCCCTCACATGACCATATTGACTGAAAAATAAAAAAGTTACGTCTCTCAGAAAAAGAATGGCGAAAAAAAAAACGGAAAGCGAAAAATCGGCCGGTCGTGAAAGGGTTAATAGTAAGTGATCCATATATAGCAATACATAGATAAGGCAAAAGGATGCCAATAAAATAAATGGACCAGAAATACAGTCAGCTGGTAATGACTTAAACCTCACATAGAAAGTAAAAGGGGACAATCTGATAAAAGGTCAAAACAATTCTTGTAGGTACACCAAAACATTACAGCAGCAAACCTTAACTAGCATCATGGAGGTTAAAACAAACAGACAATATGACCAAATAACCGTCTGTGATTAATCAAATATGACCAAGTAAATGCAGAGACCCCCGTGCATGCTAACCAAGTAGGTATAAATGTGTCGCGGTGTACAAAAAAAAAAAGTTGACCATGATCAGATATACGTCACTCATATACTCACAGTGTTGGGTAGTCAGAGGACAAAGGTTACCCAGAGCAAAAGAGGACAGGAGACCTAACGTACATTTCGCTTCTTAAACATAACCAAAAACATTGCTTCCTCAGAGATCACCTCGGAATTTTGTTTTGACTTTGTCAGCTATATGATTAAAAGGTAGTTTTTGCAACATTTTGAGGGGGAAGGGTTACGGTGTTCACTGAAGGGGTTAACTAACATGACAGTTTTATAGATCGGGTTGTTACGGACGCAGTAATACCAAATGTGTATTTTGGTTGTTTATTTTTCTTTTTACATAAATATGCATATTTATTGGTTGAATTTTTTTCAATTTCTTTTTTTATTCTTGACCTTTTTTCACTTCTTTACTTAGTCCCTATATGAGGCATTACCGATTACCTTATCTATTTGTCCGACCGCAGATATAATGTATTGCAGTGCACCAGCATTTAAATACATTATACCTATCAGTATTACACTGACACTGCGTCCTAGAGCATGCTCTTGGCATTGTCTAAGATACTTGTCTAGCCAGGTAACCTAGGGATCGTCACTTGACCTTGGGTTACCATAAAAAGGATTGGGCCCCCATGATCACGGCTTCCTAAATGCAGGCTTTGCTCCGTGCTGGCTCTGTTCTGTCCTGGCTCTGCCATGCCCCGTGCTGACTCTGTTCTGGGGGGCGGCGAGGCACGGGTTATTCTGAAGATGTGCTTCAAACAAATGGCGCCTGGAGGCAGCGAATGCACAGATTGTGCGCACGCACGGACTCTGGGCACCATTATTTTCCACCGCACAGAGCCCCTGCCTCCTGCGACCCCTCAATCACGATATGGTAAGCTACATTTGGATTTTAAGACGCACCCCTCATTTTCTTCCCAAATGTTTGGGAGGAAAAGTGCGTCTTATAATCCGAAAAATACGGTAAATACCAATTCTAGTTCAGCCCCCAAATTTATAGGCGATTCATGGAACAAACACCTCTTGTGAATTTTGCCCTTAGGCTATGTGCGCACTAGAAATGTCCTTTTTCTCAAGAAACTTTCTTAAGAGACATTCTGGGAGTTGAAGATTCCCGCATCTGCGGGAAAAAACGCACCAAATCCGCGGTAAAAACGCATGCGTTTTTACCACGGATTAGCCGCGAATTTACCACGATTTCACCTCGGATTTTCCGCATGTTGTTCCTGACACATGCAAGTATAGAAATTCCGGGGGTATTCCGCAGGTAATAATGGACATGCTCATTTTCTCAAAGTTTCTCGAGAAAATTTTCTCAAGAAATTTTCTTGAGAAAAATCCGCAGCGTGCGCACAGCTATTTTTTTTTACACATAGGTTTTGCTGGGAAATGTCTGCAGAAAGATTTCTAATCTTTCAAGAAATTTCCACGGCAAATCCGGGGGTAAATCCACGGGTAAAACGGTCTAGTGCGCACATAGCCTTAAGATCCTCGTTCGAAAACAGAAAGATGTGCGAAAATTACTGACACATTAAACTGTTGGACATGTGCCTTCAAAAAGAATAAGATCACCTGAAAAGGTTAGAGGGCATTTTAGGATCATCCTGAAATTTTACCTGAAAGTTAAAATATCCCCAACTTTTTGTGAGTAGTGTATACTAGTTTGTCAGTACATCAGACAATAAATTAGCTGAAAGTGTACCCAAAGTTTTAAAATAAGAATTATTCTTACCGATAATTCGCTTTCTAGGACCTTCCACGACAGCATAGGAGGTTGTCTCTCCACGCCCTAATTGGGACAGGAAGTTCAAGAGGTTTAAAAGGACCCTCCCACCTCCCATAGCCAGTGTCTTACAAAGAATCCATAGCATATGAGAAGTACTACACATTCAGGAATACATGAATACATAGGGGAGGGAATTACCTGCTGTCGTCTAGAAAGCGAATTATCGGTAAGAATAATTCTTATTTCTCTAGTCCCTTCCACGACAGCATAGGAGGAATACCAAAGAATTGATACCTAGGGGGGGACCACAGCCTGCAGGACTTTCCTGCCAAAGGCCAAATCCCTGTTGGAATCCAGATCCAGACGATAATGCTTCGTGAAGGTATGGAGCGAAGACCACGTAGCCGCCTTGCAGATCTGCTCAGGGGAGGCCCCTGCCCGTTCGGCCCAGGAGGCAGAGGTAGCCCTGGTGGAGTGCGCCGTGAATCCAGTAGGCGGAGAGAGATGCTGAGCGAGGTATGCATCTCTAATTGCTCGCACAATCCAGTTGGCGACTGTACTCTTAGCCACCTTCTTGCCCTTATTGCGGCCAAAGGGCTGGATGAACAGGTTAGAATCAAGGCGCCAAGAAGCAGTAACCTCTAGGTAGTGCAACACTATCCGACGGACATCCAAAGAATGAAACACTTCCTCACCCGGAGTCCGAGGATTCTGACAGAATGAAGGCAGGACGATGGACTGCGAACGGTGAAAATCCGAAACCACCTTGGGAAGGAAGGAAGGGTCCAGCTGAAAAACAATGCTGTCATCTCTGATGGTCAGATAAGGTTCCCTAACAGACAAAGCCTGAAGTTCGCCGACTCTGCGAGCAGATGTAATAGCCACAAGAAAAGCAGTCTTGTGAGAAAGGGAACGAATGTTACAAGAGCACAGAGGTTCAAACGGAGATTGAGATAGTCCTGTAAGGACCACATTGAGATCCCAGCGAGGCGTCAGGACCCTCCGACGTGGACAGAGTCTACCAGCGGACACAAAGAACCGACGGATCCAACGATGATCTGCCAGAGCCGTGTCAAAGACTGCACTGAGTGCTGACACCTGAACTTTCAGGGAGCTGGGCCTAAGACCTAAGTCTAAACCACTTTGGAGAAAGTCCAGAATCTGCGCAATATTAGGCCGAAAAGGGTCAGGAGGCCGAGAACCACACCAGGAGGAAAATCTCTTCCAGATTTTGTTGTATATACTATTAGTCACAGGTTTACGGTTCTTCTGCAGCGTAGCCACAACTTTGTCAGAAAGCCCTTGAGCCTTCAGTGCCCGGGCCTCAGAAGCCAGGCAGCCAAGTTGAGTTTCTGAGGAGCCGGATGGAAAATCGGACCCTGTGACAGTAAGCTGGGGTCCGAACCTAAGAGGACTGGGCCGTCGATTCCTAGCGTCATGACCAAGCTGTACCAACTCCTCCGGGGCCACAGAGGGGCTACCAGTATAGTTGGGACCCCCTCGTCTCTGATCTTCCTCAGGGCCCGTGCGAGAAGAGGAAGAGGGGGGAACGCGTAAGCGAGGCGAAAGGACCAACTGTGGCAGAAAGCGTCTACCCCTAAAGCCTCGTCCCTTGGGTTCAGGGAGAAATATGTTGCGACCTTGCGATTCTCTGCTGAGGCAAAGAGGTCCACCTCTGGTGCACCCCACCTTGCCACTAGAGAGCAGAACACTGCCTGATCCAGGCTCCATTCCCCTGGATGAACATCCCGACGACTCAGGAAATCCGCCTGAAGATTGAGGGAGCCCTTCAGATGGACCGCAGAAAGGGAGAGCAGAGATTGTTCTGCCCATTGAAAGATTCGGGAGGATACCGACTTCAGGGCGTCTGAGCGTGTACTGCCCTGATGGCGGAGATGTGCCACTGTTGTGACATTGTCTGAATATACCAGGACGTGAGAGTCCCGGACGAGGTCCTGAGCCGCAAGGAGGGCTTCCCTGACTGCCCTGAGCTCCCGGTAGTTGGAGGATTGGGAGCTGACGTAAGGACTCCAGACCCCTTGAAATGGGGAATTTGCCACCATTGCCCCCCATCCACGTAGGCTGGCATCTGTGGTCAGTGTAACCAGGGGTTTCTGAGTCCAGGCAACCCCCACCTGCAGGTTGGCGGGACTCAGCCACCAGAGAAGGGATGAGGAGACGGACTCCGAGAGGCGAAACCTTCTGTTTAGGGATGACGGGAGTCTGTCCCAGTGTGTCAGGATATGATCCTGGAGACACCGAGAATGGGCCTGAGCCCACCTGACCGAGGGGATGCAGGATGTCATGGAACCCAGGGCCGACATAGCCGCTCGAAGCGTTGGGCGAGCCTGCCTGCGGAGCTTCGAGATTTTGGATAACAGAGCTATCCTGTGGCCCTCTGGGAGAAAAGATGCCTGTCTGTCGGAGTCCAGCAGCACTCCGAGAAACTGCCGTGTGGAGGAGGGGGTTAACTGTGATTTTTTGAGATTGGGAATCCATCCCAGAGACCGAAGGATTCCCAAAGACCTCTCCACATGGCTCCGGAGGGTTGGAGCAGACGGAGCCATGAGAAGAAAGTCGTCCAGATACGGAACTAGACAGATACCCTGCAATCTTATGAAGGCGACCACCTCTGCCATGATCTTGGAAAAGATCCTTGGAGCTGAGGAGATCCCGAAGGGAAGTACATTGAATTGGAAATGAAGTACTTCTTCCCCGTGAAGCACCGCAAACCTGAGGTATTGTCTGTGTCCCGGATGGACGGGTACATGGAAGTAGGCATCTTTCAGATCGATAGAGGCCATCTGGTGGTGTAGACCTATCAGGGGAATAGCTGATCTCACCGACTCCATCTTGAACCGCCGGTACCTGACCTGACGGTTTAGACTTTTTAAATTGATAATTATACGGACGTCGCCGGATGGCTTCTTGACCAGGAAGAGACGGGAGTAGTGTCCTATCCCTTCTTCCCGACTCGGGACTGGGGAAACGACCCCCGAGTGCACTAACTCTAAAATCTTTGTGTACAACAGAGTCTGTGAACCCGGCGATGCCAGCGCAGTGACTCGGAGACCCGGAAGAGGGGGGGGGAAGGAATTCTATGAGAAGACCGTCCGAGATGATCTTCAGAACCCATTGGCAAGAGGTTATGGACTGCCACTGGGTAAGAAACGCTGAGAGTCTTCCCCCCACCCGGGCCGAGTCACTGCTTGTCCTGCTGAGGACGTTGCTGATGTGGAGGGATGAGGATGTTTCTCCCTCTACCTTTGGGATAGCTCCACCTGCCTGCCTTCCCTTTCCCTCTGGGCTGGGAGGCCTGAGGCATCGAGGGACGAAAGGACCGCTTCCTGGTAGGTCTAGGATCGGGCAAGGCCTTACGATCAGTCGCCTTGTCCAGGATATCATCCAGGGCAGGTCCAAACACCAAATCCCCTTTAAAAGGAAGGGAACAAAGCCTCATTTTAGAGGTGGAGTCTCCACTCCAGGCCTTAAGCCAGAGGGCACGTCGGGCAGAGTTAGAAAGCACCGAGGTTCTGGCTGCCAGGCGGACAGATTCCACCGAGGTATCTGCCAGAAAACAGGTAGCCTTCCTAAGCAAGGGAAGGGATTCCAGTAATTCCTCCCTAGGGGTCCCTTGGGAAATATGAGCCTCCAACTGGTCCAACCACCTAATTAGGGACCTGGATACGCAGGTGGAGGCAATGTTGGCTTGAATAGAGGAAGACGATGCCTCCCAGGACCGCTTCATCAGGCCCTCTACCTTCCTATCCATTTGATCCTTCAGCTGGGAAGTATCCTCAAAGGGAAGAGCCGTTTGCTTAGCTACCCTAGCCACCTGAACGTCTACTCTTGGGATCTCCCAATGTAGTCCCGAAGGTTCCAGAGGAAACCGGCGTCTAAGGTCACTCCGTACCCGCCTCTCAGGACATTCCCATTCCTGAGAAACAATATCCAATATATTGGCATGAACTGGGAATCCCAACTGTTTGACTGACTTCAGGCCAGCAAACATTTCGTCCTGGATTGAAGGAAGAGACTGCACTTCCTCTAAACCCATAGTGCTCCGAACTGCCTCAATAAGATCCCCCAACTCTTCTGAGTGAAAAAGAAAGGACTGGTCAGACCCCCCAGATGGAAATCCTTCATCAGGACCCTCAGAGGTGGAATCAGCGTCCTCCTGATCAGAAGGGGTCGACTGGAGTCTCCTCTTTTTTGGAGGAGAGGGTCCAGTAGCAGGGCCAGGAGCAGGGCCAGGAGCAGGGCCAGGAGCAGGGCCAGGAGCAGGGCCAGGAACAGGGCCAGGAACAGGGCCAGGAACAGGGCCAGGAACAGGGCCAGGCACAGGGAGAGAAGCCAGTGAGGCCCTAATCTCCTGTTTCATCATGGACCGCAACTCATCTATCAGAGATGGTTGTTCGGCCCTAATAACCTGGTCCGTACATTGCTGGCAAAGCTTTTTATCCCATACTGCAGGGAGCTTCTTTATACAGATGGGACATTTTTTAATTTTGTCCACTCTGTCAGGTCTATCAGGCTTATCGGACTTGTCAGTTTTTTCTGACTTCTCAGGCTTCTCTGATTTCTCATTTCTGTCAGTTTTCTTGGTGGCCTTGTCCTCCTAGAAAACACAGAGCAGAGAGCCATAATCACTGATGAGACCTATGTCCGAGGGACCAGTCCCCTCCATACTCACAGTAGCAGGGGGCACACTGGGTTCTGCAGAGGCAGCTGCAGCGGAAGACATGACAGGGAGCACGGTCTTACCATGATCTGATGTCTTCGTGGCAGCCCTTATGGACAAGGGCCTGCCTCCCCAGTGACGGTGCACGTTTCCCCGCCTCCCGCATCCGGTCCTGGGCAGGTCGAGTCGCAGTCGGCGTGCCTCCACGCTGCCTCCGCAAACCGGAAGCGCTCGACCGGAAGTCCGCAAGACCAGAAGTCCCGCCTCCGGGAGCACTTCCGGATCGCTCCGGCAGCGTGCATGCGGGAGGCGGCCGGCGGCTCAGGGAGGACGCCGGCCGGGGAGCTCAACAGCCTGCATCACCCCTCAGGAGGATCCGGAAGGCTGGAGCAGCGGTCCCCCACAGCGTGAGGGAACAGCAAGGGAGGAGCGGTGAAGGCCCGACCGATGCCGTCCGGCTGAAGGTAATAGGGGGGAAAAAAAAAAAATATACTGCAGTTCGCCGGCCACCACAGCATAGGAGAAAAAACAAAACCTCTCCATGCCCCATGGGGACAGGAAAGACACTGGCTATGGGAGGTGGGAGGGTCCTTTTAAACCTCTTGAACTTCCTGTCCCAATTAGGGCGTGGAGAGACAACCTCCTATGCTGTCGTGGAAGGGACTAGAGAAAAGAAAACTTCTAACAGGTTATACATTGATAGGAGGGGGTCCAGGTGCTGAGTAGCACACCGATAGTTACAACAAAAGGGACAAGTCAGCTAAAAACTCTACCCCTTCGACTGTAAACACCATTAACGTCATGATTATTGCAGTTTCTCCACTTTCCTGGAATATGTATGTACAGTATGTGTGTGTGTGTGTGTGTGTGTGTGTGTGTGTATGTGTGTGTGTATGTGTGTGTGTATGTGTGTGTGTATGTGTGTGTGTATGTGTGTGTGTATGTGTGTGTGTATGTGTGTGTATGTATGTGTGTGTATGTATGTGTGTGTATATATATATATATATATATATATATATATATATATATATATATATATATATATATATATATATATATATATATATATATGTGTGTGTGTGTGTGTGTGTGTGTGTGTGTGTGTGTGTGTGTGTGTGTGTGTGTATGTGTGTGTGTATGTGTGTGTGTATGTGTGTGTGTATGTGTGTGTGTATGTGTGTGTGTATGTGTGTGTGTATGTGTGTGTGTATGTGTGTGTGTATGTGTGTGTGTATGTGTGTGTGTATGTGTGTGTGTATGTGTGTGTGTATGTGTGTGTGTATGTGTGTGTGTATGTGTGTGTGTATGTGTGTGTGTATGTGTGTGTATGTGTGTGTATGTGTGTGTATGTGTGTGTATGTGTGTGTATGTGTGTGTATGTGTGTGTATGTGTGTGTATGTGTGTGTATGTGTGTGTATGTGTGTGTATGTGTGTGTATGTGTGTGTATGTGTGTATGTATGTATGTATGGCAGTACTCAAAAAATAAAATAAATGGACGGACCATTATTAGTCCATGTGGCGTGGAAATGTTTCAATTCCCAAGAACCTTTTTACTTAAAAATAAGGCAGCACTCCAAAAAAAAGATGCAAAAAAGCGTGGACTTTATGTAGCCCAGTGGCAACTTCTTCGCTTCAGCAGAACCTTTTTCAAGCCAATATGTAATATCAGAGCAAAAAGTGTAAGTGTTGCTGTGACTTTAATTCCAGGAATGCTGAAGTAACTGATAGCAGGAAATGCAATAATTGTTGTAGGCATATGCCTGTATCCAAGGACAAAAGGGTAAAACAGCAGCAGGAAAATGGTAAAATTATCTCCCGTGCATCAAGCTTCTAGATCACGTGAAAGACAGCCTACAACCAAAAGTAAAAAGCGGGCGCATGGAGCAACACAGCCTAGATCTGCAAATCAAAGAACAGAATATAGCAGAACACAAATGTTGTGAACGATAAGTAGAAAATGGCTCCCTGCCACCCAACTCCTAAAGCACGGGGAACATACAGGATATCCATTCATCTCAGTACACTACTATAGCATTCCGTCCTGCTCCTCTTAGAGGACCAGAAACCACAAGGCTTAAATGAAATTAGGAATATGTAATCAGATGCATGTGACTACTGGAAAACAGAGAATAGCACCTCTGCCTCCAAATAATGTGTGGTGTGAGCCGGAGGAATGGCTACTCCTCCACATACAAGGAGTCGGGGAGCACAGAACGCAGGACACCACCACACATTGTGTAAAGTTTCATCATTATACGGTAGACGCTGATATTTGTGGGTGCAGCTACTGCAGAATCACCATCTACTGACTCACCGGGAAAACGAGCAAGGAAGCATTGCTGCTACTCACTTTACTGGTTTGCCAGCATCAGTGACCTCTCCTGGTTACACAGAGCTGTTAAATAAATAATAATGATGAGAATACTTCAATCCAGCAGAAATTGGGACATTTCAGGGCTCGCTTTTCCAAGTCAACTCAGAATATTTGTTAAGAAATGTGGCAATATTCATAAAGGCCGTATGTCTGCAGCGGAGGACCCCTCAAAAAAGCCTAGACATAATCTAGAAGATACACTGAATGTTATTAACTCACATAGAAGTCAGATTCTGCAGTTTTAATCCCGCATGAGCTGAATTTATTGCGCACCATAGACTTAACTAGGAGAGTCCCATCCGAAATACAGAGGGGAGTAGTGCACGCTGCAATTTGCCATGTAATTCTGTCCTATAGTAAACCATTAAGAAGTTGGGATATACCGTCTACAGCAAGAGGTTGTTTTTTCCCCATTTAACAGTTGTTGCAATATGACAATTTTTATACTGTACACACTAATAGCGCATTACTTCTTTTCTATTGAACAGTAAATATTTAAACACTTAAGAAAAAAAAAAAAAAGCCTAAAGATAAAATGTTACAATTAACTACCACTAAGTGCACTCCTCACAGGAGTATACTGACAAACTGACATTTACCAAATGTTCTGCCTCAAACTATTAAAAGAATCTGTCAAACAGAATAATTGGATTACAATCACCTGATCCACTCGACCCCCCCCAGAAAAAAAAACAAAAAACCTTTAACATTGCATGACCCAAACTTAAGGGTATGCCGGACCATTGTTAGAATTAGGCAGGCAGACTAACATGAGGAATCCTAACAGTGTGCAGTGTACTCACTGACAAGCAGCGATTCTAGGCTTGCTGCGCTGGTCACATGACTGCCCACACATGATTTCCATACTTCCCATCACATGCAGACCACTTTATTTGACTTCTCAATTGTTCCACTTCTCAAAGTCCTCAGAAGCGCAATGAGCGACAGTAGATATACGATTAGCATATGAGCAGTCACATTATGCAGAATCCTAACAGTGAGTATATTACACAAGTGCGTTATGCTAATGGATGGAGTAAGCAGACCACAAACACCTTAGGCAAGGTTCACATTTCCGTTGTTTTAAATCAGTCAGGTCCGTGTCAGCAACGGATCAGTTGTTTTTTAGATGTCAACTGACGCAACGGATGCGTTTTTCATAGGATTCCTTTCACAGGAATCCTGTGAAAAAACTGATCCATTGCGTCTGTTACATCCGCTGTGCGTCCGTTTGACGGATCAGTCATGATCCGTTTGTGTTTGGGACAGACCAGTGGGTGTGCCAAACATGCTGGGCATGCTCAGTAGAGCATGACAGAATCCAGCGCTGGATTCCGTTGTAAGACGGATTACGACGGAATCCAGCACCGTAGACATCCATTACAAGCTTGACGGATGGCGATGGATTCCTGCGCGGCGCGTTAATTTTGATGGCCAGAAAAACATTACATTCTGCGTTGCTCCCGCCCAGCGGTCAGTCAAAGAACAACTGACCGCGACGCAACGGATGCAACGCAAGGTCATCAGTCGCAATCTGCCACTAATACAAGTCTATGGGACACAATGGAATCCGCTAAACGGATGCCGTTGTTTACCATAGCCGCGGATTGTGACTGATACATTTTAACGGAAATTTAAACCTAGCCTTACACTTATGGCTTTGGGTAGCACACTGTCCTGTGTAAAAAGAACGTGTGCCATGGATAACTTTTTTTTTTTAATGCTTGGACTGTATTTATGATCATTCTGTGAGAACAGAATTGTGGTCAGCGAGTCTAAAAACGCCATTACTGAGCACAGATTAGTGTGCATCTAGCCCATCGGCAGTTGTTTAAGGGCTGCATGCGACATGCATAAACCCAGGTTAATACTCCCCGCCAAATCATGAAAATGACATTGACACCCCCTATAAGACCCCAATGTATAAAAGCAATTTAGAACAAATAAAAACTAGTTTCCAGTAATGTGTGGTAATAATAGTCATGGTTTCTATTCACATTGCATGCCATTTTGTGACTGGACACTTAAGCAGAGGGCCAGTAGTGACGCAGTTGTATATATACAGACTTTAAGAAACCAAATATTAACGTTCTACCAATGAGTCTACACAATAAACTTCCACATTGTACATTCTACAGGATACAACTCCCAAACACTGTCTACACTCTGGGCACAGGTTATAGTAGTGAAAACTGGACAATATCAATGTCACCGCGGCTCCAAATACAACATGGCACGCTGCAGACAACTAAGAGCCCCAATGTGTAGTGTTTGGTGGAGGTTAGAAAAATATAAAGCACAGACTCCTGGACTGGGTGGTGTGGGTTACATATTAACTATCCTAGCAGGCCAAAATGGCTTTCTAAATGAAGTGCAGCAAAGCCTCTCGTCTTTTAAGGAGCAGCTGTTACCATTTAGACATCTGAAAAGCATAACTACCAGAAAGACAGCACAATCACTGTCCCGCTCTCATCATAATAAAATGGTTAACCCTAATGGCCCAATAAATTATTTTAAAGGCTCAGCCACATCTCTGATGGCCTTCCATTTACCAGATGAAGGCAGCAAATCTCAGCAGAAAACCCACCCTGTGTGAATGTAGCCTCAGTGATGAGCGCGTGCTCTGCGGCCAAGAAACCAAAGGACCAGCTCTTCGAGGCAGTCAGGTCATCCCCACTGAGCCGGGTTTAGTAAGGCTGCTTTCACACATCAGTTTTTTGCCATCAGGCACAATCCAGCAATAACCTGAAAAAACGGATTCGGTGTCTGTTGCCGCCAGATTAGTTTTTTCCCCCCATAGGCTTCTATTAGCGCCGGATTGTGCCGGATGGCCTTACGTTCCATCAGGCTTTCGCCGGAACTGGCAAAATTTGCTTGTCCAGCGGCTGGATGGAACATTTTTTGTCTCCGGTGAAAGACTATCGCGCTGGATCCGGCACAGTATGGAGTGTTTTATAATGGAAGCATATAGACGCCAGATCCGGCAAAAAAAAACGGATAAGGCCGCCTGATCCGTTTTTTGGAACTGAGCATGCTCAGTATCACAACGGATCAGTCAAAAAACTGAAGGAACTGATGGAAAAAAACTGATGCAATTGATCCGTTATTTCGCCGGATGTCGCATCAGTTTTTTCGCCGGATCGTGCCTGATGCCAAAAAATTGATGTGTGAAAGCAGCCTTACTCGTACTATAACAGCTCCATTTACATAATCTAATGTAAGTGGAGCCAGCATTTTACTACGGTATACATGCCACATTTCTTAAAAAGGTTTTAGACACCTTTTCCACCCCGAGTAGCCCTTCTAGAAAAGCACGGCAGGCTGTTTTCCCTATGGTCATCCTGCACACTTCCAAGGAGTTTATTCCTGTTCACAGGAACTCATGATACAGCAGAAGACATTCACACCGGGAGCACAACAATGACTGGGATAACACTCCACAATATTGCGAGGTCACACATTAAAGGCGACAAGCCAAACACAGCTGACACTTTCTACATACAGCGCCGGTGTAATGAAAGTAGCTGAAAAAACAAGCCTATGTAGGGCTCGTCAGCTGCAGAGGTACAATTTTAGGAGTCTATTTATCAAGCTCTGATGTCACTACTCCAAAACTTTTCATAGAACAGCAGATGGAATATACTTAAATACAGACTCGATTTGCCAATCATGAAACCAAACTGTATCCATGATGGACATGTAGGGCACATTAGGTGAAACAACATTGCAAAGCCAGAAAGGCAATTACATAACTTGTTACAAGTGCCCAGGAAAAATACCCGACGACCAACATGGCCTCAGACAACTGCCGGATCAAGGAATATGCCAGTGTAATCAAAAGAGGACTAAGACTATGTGCACACTAGGCGTTTTTGGGCTCAAAACTGCATGACTTTGCTTCCCCAGCAAAGTCTATGACTTTTCATTTTTGATGTCCGCACACAACTTTTTAGCTGCGTTTGAGCTTAAAAAAAAAAAAAAAAAAAAAAAAAAAAAAATGGACATGTCAATTCTTTCCTGCGTTTTTCACCCATGCAATGCATTGGAAAAACGCAGCAAAACGCAGTGATCAAAAACGCAGCCAAAAATGCACTGAAACGCGGTTTAGACGCATGCTCTTTTTCCCCGATGCGTTTTTGCTGCAGGCACTTTTTGCAGCCAAAAACGCAGCATCAAAAAAAAAAAAAAACGCTGTATGCGCACATAGCCCTAGGCTACATTCACACAAACTGACTACAACTTTTACTGGTCAGTGCTCATTTAGGACTGTGAATACAATACATGAACTTGTCCTTTCTATATACTTCCCATACTTAAGGATCTCCCGCCTTAGGGTACAAGTCTGCAGTAACTATGTAAATACAGACATGATAATCCTCACAGCATACGCACTCCACGCTGAGGATTATCCGGTGCCTGCACTGGATGAAGGCGGTCATGTGACCAGAAGAAAGCACCAGTCATACTTTCAGCGCCACTCCGATTACAAATATCCAGCCTTGCTCAATTTACTTTATTAAACTGGACCCCACACGTCTAGTCGGCAGGTGACCGCATATATGCGAATCGCAGGCTTGTGATCAATAGCTTGACACCAGAGAAACTTGACAGTGCACACTGACTCGTACCCTAAGGCCGGACAACCCCTTTAAGGATTTAGTCACACATTTTATACCGTAGTCATGTTTATTAGTGCAGCCATTGATTAGCCTTCATTAAATTACAATATGGCTTAATCTCATGCGGATCTGTTGGAATAGCCTCAGCAGAAGCCAATTTTAGTGTTGGATTTCCACCACGGATTCTTTGACAAATCCATGTTAAGAAGGGGTATTCCCATCTCCAAGATCCTACGCCAGATAATAATTATTATTATTAGCAAATACCTCCAATGAGAAATGTAGTCTAGTTCTTCTGGTTCACTATGTCGCTCTTCTCATATTCAGGGCATTGCAACACATTAGTTATGCCCACGCATATAGTCACATCTGGTTAGTTGCTAGTGGTCATAACCAAGGTCCAGCAATGCCCTGAACGTGAGGTAAGCAACAGTGTATCAGGAGAACTAAATCCCACCAAGGACAACATCTGCAAGGAGTTTGCATGTTCCCCTGTGTATTCATGGGTTTCCTCCGGGTACTCCGGTCTGCTCTCACACTCCAAAAGGCATAAAGATAGGGACTTTAGATTGTGAGCCTCAATGGGGACAGGGTTGCTGATGTATGTAAAGCACTGTTGAATTAATGGCGCAATATAAATGAATAAATAATATTACTACTACATTTCTAATTGGAGCCATTTGCTACTTGGGCGGCACGGTGGCTCAGTGGTTAGCACTGCAGTTTTGCAGTGCTGGGGTCCTGGGTTCAAATCCCACCAAGGAGACCATCTGCAAGGAGTTTGTATGTTCTCCCCGTGTTTGCGTGGGTTTCCTCTGGGTTCTCCGGTCTCCTCTCACACTCCAAAGACATACAGAGACATAGACATACTCTAGATTGTGAGTCCCAATGGGGACAGTGTTGCCAATGTATGTAAAGCGCTGTGGAATTAATAGCGCTATATAAATGAATAAAATTAATTATTATATTACACCTACTACATATTGGGATAGGATCTTGGAGATGGGAATACCCCTTTTAAATGTGTCTATGGCAAATCCAACAAGTGACATGAATGGTCTCCAAATTTTTAGCGTTAAACATAAAACGTCACCTAGATTACCTAACAGAAGCCGACATTTCAAGGGTTGGCTACGTCACCTGAAAACTGTGGACATCGCTGAACATACAAAGTCAATTTATAAGAAAAGGCATGTTTAGACACAGGTTAGGCTGGTTTCACACTACGTCCGTTTTTAACATCCGTTGAAAACGTTATTTTAGCGGAAGTACGGATCCTGCTTTTACAGCAAATAACGTATGCAAACGCATCTGTTATTTTGCAGGATCCTGCACTGGATGTTTAGGGGCGGGCATTGGAGTCATGTGATCGGGAGTGAGGGGAACTAGACTGGGAGGAGGCTTCTGACAGCAGCAGACACTGGTAACCAAGGTAAACATCGGGCTTGGATACCCGATATTTATCTTGGTTACGAGTGTCTGCAGCTGCTAGGAGCAGGGCTGCCTGCACGCGTAACCAACGTAAACATCGGGTAACTAAGAGAAGTGGTTACGCGATATTTACCTTGGTTACGAGTGTCCGCAGCTCTCAGGTGGGAGAGAGGGAGGGAGGGAGGAAGGGGGAAAGACAGAGATAGAGAGAGAGAGGGTGAGGGAGGGAGGAGGAGAGAGAGACAGATCACGCGAGACTGGTTCTGGGCATGCTCAGTACTTTCTGGGCATGCTCAGTACAAAAGCAGGATCCTGTCTATCAGCACGCCAGCGTTCACCTGCGTTCGCGTGCTGTTTAGTCAGGATCCGGTGACTTGCAGTATTTTGACGCAGCTCAAAAACGCTACAAGTAGCGTTTTTGAAACATGTTAAAAAACTGCAAGTCACCGGATCCGCACTATAACGCACGCAAACGCAGGTGAACGGATGTTAACGCGAGTCCATTGCAAATGCATTGAAATGAAAACGCATTTGCACTGGATCCGTACTTCCGCTAAAATAACGTTTTCAACGGATGTTAAAAAGACGTAGTGTGAAACCAGCCTTACAGGAAAAGAAGCCATAAGGCCAAGCTGCACTAAATCATTAAATCCAAGTTCATTGATCTCTGGGCCGTCCCAAAGTGCAGGGTCACGTCCGACCAAGCATATGCTGTATGGAATACTGCCTGCCTGTAACAACGGTTACGAGGAAATTCAGCATTATATAACGGGTCTAGATACAGGTTAATAAATTGAAGAAAATAAAAATAAATGATCTATTTGTCCAGTGGTTTTCAGAAGGAAATACAAAGAAGGAAGCAGCAGTGAATCCATAGTCCTCATTCAGAGCCATAATAACAGTCCCGCCCTGCCTGCCTCTCGCGTCAAGATATAATTGTACAAGAACTATTAAAAATAAATCCCAGGAGCTGCTATCCAAGTTAGATCCCAGGCCAGTACAGAACGACTAGCAGCCAACTGAGCCATAGACAGAGCCAAAGTCAAGGCTAGCAAGCCCGTCCCATGGTGATGAAGAGGCGGCCTCCTACAGACGGTGGTGTAGGATCGCTTTCTGCCATGCCCACCACTCCAAGCTTTCAAAGTGAAATCGCAAACTCACTACATTTCTCAATTTGTACCTTCCTGCCAAAAAAAGTGAGAGGCGGCAGCTGAAGTACACCCAGAGCACCACCTGTGGAAGGAAGAATAAACAGAGGGGCTGGCGCTGAGCTGGTGAGCGTCCTGCCATTGTTTGCTGCTCCATTCCAGAAAATGGCAATTGTGCTATATCCACACACACAAGAGCTCTGCCGAGAACAGCGCTATGTCACAACGCCTTGTCTTAGCAGCACCACGGCTTATTTAAGAAGAACTTCACTGCAGCGTCTGCATTAACCCCTCCATCCCCAAACCCATTGTGAATTGTACATCAGCGCCGGAGAAAAGAAGAATGAAAAGAAAAAAAAAGGTGACGCAACGAGGCAGATCTGACTGCCAATATGGAAATCCTAAATGAATATACATAACGTTGGGCGGCTGGATTCAGATAATTGGCATTCCTGGCAATAGAAGGTCGTTTCACAACAAAAGGAACATGACGTAAAATCATCTGCCCCCTTCTGTACAGCTCCAGCCTTGACGGAGAACATTTCAAAATGAGGATATTGAGATATATATTTTATTTAACAAAAAGGTCACTGTGACCCCAGAGTCTTATGACCCTGCAGAAAGTAACAGCAACTTCTGAGCACAAGTGACAGCTGCCAGGTTTAGGGAATATTGGCCCAGATCACTGGGGAAGTTCTCAGATGAGGCAGGATGACCCCTGCCAGTAGTCAGTGGATGCCTCACCAATGACCCCACAGGTGCTCCTGAGGGCACAGACCATATACAGGGAGCAAGATGGGCACCCACAAGCCCAGGGACATAATCCATAGCCATACACCATTCAGGAGCATGATGGGCATCTAGAAGCCCAGAGTGGTGACCCATAGCCACACACCATTCAGGAGCATGATGGGCATCTAGAAGCCCAGAGTGGTGACCCGTAGCCATACACCATTCAGGAGCATGATGGGCATCTAGAAGCCCAGGGTGGTGACCCATAGCCATACACCATAAAGGAGCAAGATGGGCACCTAGAAGCCCAGAGTGGTGACCCATAGCCACACACCATTCAGGAGCATGATGGGCATCTAGAAGCCCAGAGTGGTGACCCGTAGCCATACACCATTCAGGAGCATGATGGGCATCTAGAAGCCCAGGGTGGTGACCCACAGCCACACACCATAAAGGAGCAAGATGGGCACCTAGAAGCCCAGAGTGGTGACCCATAGCCATACACCATAAAAGAGCATGATAGGCATCTAGAAGCCAAAGGTCCTGGTCCATAAATGTCCTGCTGCACAGCCACACACCATACAGGTGCATGATGATCATCTAGAAGCCAAGGGTCCTGACCTCTAATGGTCCTGGTCCACAGCCACACACACCATAGTATGATGGGCACATAGAAGCCCAGGGTCCTGGTCCATAGCCACACACCATACAATACAGGCTGCACACAACTTCCTAAGCACATCAGGGCAGCACTTATTAACCATGGAGGATGACTCTTTGTGTAAAGTTCCTGGGGGCTTTCACACGTCCCTTGCACTTGGCCGATCCCCTCCTTCCTCCTCAGAAGACAATACATGGTGCCCCCTCCGGAGGGCCATGGTGCCACGCCTCACACTGCACCCTGGGCACCACAACAAACTTCCTCCTCTCCATGTATTTACCTCTCGGAGCGGCTCCAGCATAGAGGGCACAGTATAGTCCGGGCATCCGCCACTGCCCACAATGTGCAGCTCCGGGGGAGAAGCCCAATGGAAACTTCTCCGGAGAAGTGTGGCGGCTCCGGCGGCCACACGGAGAGCGGAGCCGGGTGCGGGGCTTTGTTGGGGGCCAGAAGTTGGGCTTTGCTGTTTGCTGAGCTTCCCTCTCACTCCCAGTACACAGAGTGACGCGCTCACTGGAGGGGGAGCCGCTCCATGCTCGCCGCCCAGCTATGCAGGAGCTCCTCCCCCGGACACTGCACGGCAACAGCTCCCAGGCCGGCCAGGTACGGGAGGAGCGCTGTCAGAACGGTGGAAGTGAGGCATTACCACAGTGCACCGAGCTCCGTCACTGCAGCGCTGCAAAAGATAACCACCAATCAGGTGGCGTCTTCCATTAACAACCTGCTCCAGAAGTGCTATAGCTCAGTTCTTATTGGTCCGCTAAAGTTGCCTACCAATCAGGTGGCGCCTGACATATTTTTATTATCTGATAGTTGAATTTGTAATGGTCCGCTGGAGTAACTGACCAATCAGGTGGCGTTTTACTTCCACTGCAGGTGATAAATTGAGTCTGCCGGAGTTACCGACCAATCAGGTGGCGTCTTACATTTTATCACCTGCAGTGGTGAATTGGATTCCATAGCTAGTCTGCTGGAGTTACAGGCCAATCAGGGAGCGTCTTGCATTTAATCACCTGCACGGAAAGCATGAGAGCATAATTGTGATTGGCTGCCGGAGTTCCAGTGATGGGCGGAGCAGGCACATATTGCTGCCGGCTTGTCTGTTCACCGCACAATAAGCCTCTCATGCAGGGGGAGGGCCACATAATCCTCACACAAGAAACTATCTAGTACTTGTGCTAATTTAATAGAGGAGTAGTCAGTGAGTGCATTCTCCTCCTGTATGGGGGGCGCAGTTCTGCAGGGGAGCGCTGCCCCCACCTGCCATTAGCCGCCATGCACTTGTGGAGCATCCTGGGGGTTTAAGCTGCTTTCATGAAAGCCAAACAATTTCTAAAGGATTATATTTTGTGGGTAAAGTTGGGTGGGGATTATCCGTGCATATAACGTGCTATGGCTCCTGACAGACATTCCTTCACTCAATGTGCCTTTTGTGCTTGGCAGAACTGGTCATTATTCATGGCATTCAGGGATCTGTGCCGCAAGCTGCACGCCGTATTCTTCCCTCCGCTCGCCTTACGGATATAGTGTACACTATTAACACGTCTAATTGTTTTACGACTAATTTCCACATCTGCTCCCGGTTTATGATTCTGGTACAGTGGCGGCTATACTGGCTCTAGGTGGCCATACACCAGTGTGACCCAACAGGACAATGCCCCCTACGCGAATGTACCCTGGGTGCCAATATTTATACACAAAATATATATATTGTATAGATCAAGTCTAGGGCTACATGGCGACACGAACATGGCAGCATCGCATTGCATGGAATCATTTCCTATGATGCAGCACGACAACTTCAGGGAATTGCAACAGTTGCCAGTGTTTCCACATGTATAGATCAAAAAAATTGGTCTGCACTCTGACAAGTGGGTCCAATCCAAGATAATAAATAAATTCACTGCACTCAGATTGTGATGCAAAAAGTTTTCCAAATTTATTGAGGCGACTGTGAAGTCATTCCGACGTTTCGACCCCGCCTGGGTCTTAGTCAAGAGTCGCTTCAAGATGGGTGCCTGGGCTATGGAAATTTGAGTGGGTTAATAGCATTTGGTAGAGAATACCTTGAGGATAAAGGTCCTGGGTTTACACCATATCACGCGCTGGCTAAACCCAGGACCTTTATCCTCAAGGTATTCTCTACCAAATGCTATTAACACACTCAAATTTCCATATCCCAGGCACCCATCTTGAAGCGACTCTTGACTAAGACCCAGGCGGGGTGGAAACGTCGGAATGACTTCACAGTCACCTCAATAAATTTGGAAAACGTTTTGCATCACAATTTATGAGTGCAGTGTTTCCACATGTGTCGGACTTTAGTCACATGTAACTTGCATAGAAGTCTATGGCAAATGAGTCACATGCAACATGTAACCAGCGTAATCTGCAATTTAGGAAAATTTTTATACCACAAAGTCAGAGCCCTAAAATAGTCACAATAGTAAGTCACACAGATGTTTTTGGCTTATTTGAGAATTGAATGTAGCTAGCCGCCATCTAGAAATAAATAAAAAGGACCTTTAAATCCAATCTATATAATCTTACGCCGAGTGTCACAATATTCCACTGAAAATCTGCACATATCTGTAGGGCGAAACTGCAAACAGCCCCAACTAATGGCATTTTGGGGAAACAAAAAAAAAACTCTACAGGCAAGTCTCATGGTCAGCGCACCCCTTGCTCCCATGCCAGCATAGCATTCTGCTACTGCCTCCGATTGGCTCTCAAGTCAGGGACAGAACAAATAATAATAATAATAATAATAATAATAATAATACGTATTGACTTATTTAGCGCTATTAATTCCATAGCGCTTTACATACATCAGCAACACTGTCCCCATTGGGACTCATCATCTACAGTCCCTATCAGCATGTCTTTGGAGTGTGGGGGGAAGCCCACACAAACATGGGGAGAACATCTGCAAGGATTTTGTATGTTCTCCCAGTGTTTGCACTTTGTGAGATTTGAACCCTGGACCCCAGCGCTGCAGGACTGTAGTGCTAACCATTGAGCCACTGTGCTGTGTGCCGCCCATCCACCAAGATGCATAAAAACAGTCATAGAAGCCCTGCCACGATCAGAACTCACAGTCCAAGCGTTTAGCGTCCTTCAATGGTAGATATTCCCACAGGTCTGTTGAATGTTTAATATGGAGCTTAAAGAGAAACAACCACCAGGATATTCATATATAAACTAATGTCAGTGCTATACTGGCGCTATCATGCCGATTCTAATCACACCTTTAGTTGTGAGATCGGATGTGTACTTCCTGAAATATAGGCATGTGAAGTTTGTGAAATGCACTGTTATTTGAGGAGAGGTGCAATGGAATATCTAATAGGTGGGTCGGGTATTGCTAGTTATTCCCGCCCCACTCTGCCTGCCTGTCCTTCCTCCTCTGTCACTATGGGGGAGGAAGGAGGGAGGAGAAACAAGCAGACTGGTGGGAATAACTAGCAAAACCCAACCCACCTATTAGATCTTCTGTTGCACCTCTCATTAAATAACAGTGCATTTCGCAAACTTTACTTGCCTATATTTTAGAAAGTGTACATCCGATCTCACAACTAAAGGTATGTTTAGAATCGGCATGATAGTGCCAGTATAGCACTGGCTTTAGTTTATATAGGAAAATCCTGGTGGTTGGTCCTCTTTAACCACTCAATCCATAATAAATCTGCATTATTCGTACTGGTAAGATTGAAAAAAGTGGGCCAAACCGGTCAATTTCTGAAAATAAAAGCAAAATGGGCAGAAAATACTTCTGACTGAACGTACTTCTATTGATGCATATAAATGCATGTCTTTTGTGAGACAAAACATGCTTTATTACCACTTATTTACCGATTTTCCTTGTGTAAAAAGCCCTTCTGGGCAATACCGCTTGCTTGGAGCCCACCACTTTAATGACACAGAGATAGCTGGAAACAAACATTTTCCAAGTCAAATTATTAAAGTGATTTTCAGTCAATAAAGAGAACCTGTTGACTCCATACAGTCACAGGAGTGGGCTCCAGACATTGATACAGTGGGTCATGACTGGCAGAACAACTCGGATAACTTCAACAATGTTCCTATTGATGACATATATGCACACGTGAACAGAAAACTAGGCAAACCAAACTGCGACAGTCAAGAATTTTTGAAAGGTAATTAGACATTGGAATAGTTTTTTGTATTTTCAATAATCAACCCTGGAGATCATATATACAAGGAGTAAATGCACACCAGAAATATCCAACATATAATTGCTCCTCAGGAATCTGCCACATATTAGCAGTTTACACTGCTCCTCTTTCATTCATTCAATGGGGCCAATTCACATGCCACTACCCTCTTTCATTTGTGAGCATAATCCTTCAAGAAACTACTTACATTGGTGACATGTCACTTACTAAAATAGCTTTGGAATCTGTGCTGGGAAAAAAATGCAAACATAAGATTTTTTTTCGTTAAAAAAAAAAAAATGTAGTGTGAACATACCTATTAGGATATCCTTTAAATGGCTACTTCAGCATGTCAAAGTTAACACTGGTCAAATAACTAAGAAAAAGAATAGCCTATATACATACACTACAGTTAAAAAGTTTAGGGTCACTTAGATATTTCTTTATTTTTGAAAGGAAAGCACTTTTGTTTTTTTTCTTCAATGAAGCTAACATTAAATTAAACAGAAATACACTCTATACATTGTAAATGTGGCAAATGACTATTCTAGCTTCAAACGTCTGTTTTTTTAATGCAATAACTGCATAGGTGTATACAGGCCCATTTCCAACAACAACCACTCCAGTGTTCTAATGGTACATTGTGTTTGCTGTGTTAGAAGGCTAATGGATGTTTAGAAATCCCTTGAAAACCCGTGTGCAAGTATGTTAGGACAGCTAAAAACAGTTTTTCTGATTAGAGAAGCTATAAAACTGAACTTAATTTGAGCTAGTTGAGAATCTGGAGCATTACATTTGTTGGTTCCATTAAACTATCAAAATGGCCAGAAAAAGAGAACTTTTATGTGAAACTTGACTGTCTTTTGTTCTTAGAAATGAAGGATATTCCATGCGAGAAATTGACAAGAAACTGAAGATTTCCTACAATGGTGTATATTACTCCCTTCAGAGGAGAGCACAAACAGGCTCTAACCAGAGTAGAAAGAGAAGTGGGAGGCCCCGCTGCATAACTGAGCAACAAGACAAGTACATTAGAGTGTTTAGTTTGAGAAATCGACGCCTCACGGATCCTCAACTGGCAACTTCTTTAAATAGTACCTGCAAAACACCAGTGTCAACGTCTACAGTGAAGAGGTGACTCCGGGATGCTGGCCTTCAGGGCAGAGTGGCAAAGAAAAAGCCACATTTGAGACTGGCTAATAAAATTAAAAGATTATTATGGGCAAAAGAACAGACATTGGACAGAGGAAGATTGAAAGAAAGTGTTATGGACAGACACACCGAAGTTTGAGGTGTTTGGATCACACAGAACATTTGTGAGATGCAGAACAACTGAAAAGATGCTGGAATAGTGCCTGACTCCATCTGTCAAGCATGGTGGAGCTAATGTGATGGTCTGGGGTTGCTTTGCTGGTAAAGTGGGAGATTTGTACAAGGTAATAGGGATTTTGAATAAAGAAGGCTATCATTCAATTCTGCAACGCCATGCCATACCCTATGGACAGCGCTTGATTGGAGTAAATTTCATCCTACAACAGGAAAATGACCCAATACACACCTCCAAATTATGCATGAACTATTTAGGGAAGAAGCGGGCAGCTGGTATTCTATCTGTAATGGAGTGGCCAGCCCAGCCACCAGATCTCAACCCTATTGAGCTGCTGTGGGAGCAGCTTGACGGTATGGTACGCAAAAAGTGCCCATCAAGCCAATCCAGCTTGTGGGAGGGGCTTCTGGAAGCAAGGGGTAAAATATCTGCAGATTACCACCGCAAATTAACAGCTAGAATGCCAAAGGTCTGCAAAGCTGAAATTGCTGCAAAGGGAGCATTCTGTGACGAAAGCAAAGTTTGAAGGAGAAGATTAGTATTTCAAGTAAAAATCATTATTTCTAACCTCGTCAATGTCTGGACTATATCTTCTATTCATTATGGAACTCATTTCATCAATAAAAGCATGATTTTTCAAGGAAAAGACAAAATTGGCTGGGTGACCACAAACTTTTGAACTGTAGAGATTATATATATATATATATATATATATATATATATATATATATATATATATATATTTATTATATATACACACACACACACACACACATACACTATGGCGCATGCTATTGTTTGTAGAAAAAAAAAAAAACGCACACGCAGAGCCAAAAATAGCACAATAGTATCCAGTGGGTTCTTTTTCCATCAGTGAGGCATGTAAGACGACAATAAAAAAAAAAAAAAAAAAAAGTGGCATGTTTCTTACAACCCTAGGTGTGTAACCATTCTTATATAAATCTAACAATTGGGTAAAACAAGGGAACATAATATGCCAGTTGTAAGAGGAAAAAAAGGCGCACACCTGTTGCAGGATATGGTCAAGGTTAGTGAACAGTGTCAGGCTCCACTGGGCATTGTGTCTAAACAGTCCCACTAGCTTCATAACATTGCCACATTTGTTAGGACCATTGCCCTCTATTACCAACAAAAATGTCATGTGTGTCAGTGATATCAGAGAAAGTCTTAACTAGATCAATAAGAGTAAGCAAATAAAAGTCATTTTCACATTAATAACCCACTGAAATGTTACTGTGCATAACACTACTTTCTGCACCATTTTTCAATAAAACACACACACAATATATATATATATACACACACACACTATATACATAAACATAATATATAGATATATATATATATCTATATATATTATATGTATATATTGTGTGTATGTGTATATATATATATATATATATATATATATATATATATATATATATAATATGTATATGTTATATGTTATATAGTGTGTATGTATGTGTGTATGTATATTTATTAGCACATGCTCAGGGAGTGTATGGGTTAATAAGACCACAGTTACCCCCCCCCCCCCCCCCCATTCTTTCATATCCTATACCATTAGCAGCATACAAGTCACCACCACCCAGAATTAGGAGGCAGTCACCTGTGCCAGCACTGCAGCACCCAGATCTGCCACATCCACCTGTGATCTACA